>NC_043761.1:21784328-22024328 GCF_902148845.1 Salarias fasciatus | reverse complement strand
ACCCCGAGCTGGAGGCAGCCATTCTCCCTTCTTCTTCCTCAGCATCACTTGAGACATTAAGAAGCCACAAGTTTCTTCGAATCAAGATGGATGGACCTGCCCGTGACCAGTCGCCATCGGGCGTCGGGCCTATCACCCTGCTCATCGAGCAAGATCATTTCAAGCGCTGCTTTGTCTGTGTCGGCTGACGGCATCTCTGCCAGTGGCCTTCCTGCCTGCCTGCCTCACTCTGCCGCTCGAGGTAACCCAGTGGCGAGCGGCCTTTATGGGCGCCGTCTCACCGGCTCCCGCGCATGCGGCAGCAGCAGCAGCAGCGGCGTCCCCGCGTCTATGGAGCCCACGCAACGCGACGGCGCCTTCTCCACCTTATTCAGACCACCGTGAGACAGGTTAGTTTGCCCTGCTAATGATGTGTTGTTGCAGTACTCCTGCCTGAGCCCCCCACGAGCCCGTGGAGCACCTCGCGGGGCTCTTCACCTCCGCCGCTCAACGCGGCCTCGCGCCTCCGCCGTAGCCTCCGAGCCGGCGCAGCGCGGCTTAGCACTCGGGCTAGCAACCCAGTCACGGACTCGGCCCCGGACTGCGGTGCTGTGTCCCGCCGTGCCACCGGTCCAGGCCTGCGTGCGGCGTGTCTGGGACGCCCCGCTCACCGCCAAGAGGACAGTGAGGGGCTACCATTAGCACGGCTGTTGTGATACATCACTAAGGAGCAGCTAGCCTCCCCTCTTCTCGCGCAAGCTGGAGGGGCTCTCTCCCTCCCTTCTCTCGCTACGTGATAAAGCAGAGAATGGCGAGCGGAGCGCGCCCGAAGCAGCCCGGACGCATGGCGCTATCATGGGCTGCTGCCGTGTAAGCGGGATGCAGCGGCGAGCTTGACCGCTGGCTCTCCCGCCGAGCGCGAGGTGCTAACGGAGTGCCGTCGAGGTCCTGCACGGTGCCTCGCAACGCTCCAAACTACTTTCCGCCGGCTTCCGCCTGTGTTAAGCACAGCGAGGCGTCAGAGCGGCGGAGCCACGCCGGCCGGGTTTTCTCGGGTGAGGGGGGACTGGTCATGCAAGACTACAACCTGGAAATTCGACATAAAAGGGGGTCAGAAAATGTGGTCGCTGATGCGCTGTCCAGAATTTGGGACTGATTTGTGTTTTGTTTTTACAACTCTAGGTTAGAATCTCTTTTTGTTACCGTTTGGTCTTACTTTTGTTAAATAAATAAATTTAATTTCCACGTTCAATCTGTGGTCTTTATGTTACTGCCTTCACCCGTCCCGTCTCCCAAACGAGCTGGTCGTAACATAAGTGGGGGCTCGTCCGGGAATTACCATTTCCGTTAAAGGAGACCCGGACACGATTAAGTTATTTGTTTATTAAAAATAAGACTCTTTGTGTTTGTAAAATGGCATCGTTTGATTTAAAGAGTTTCTTGGCAGCTCCCTCATTTGATTTAATTAATAAGTGCACAAAGGATAACCTAAAAGAAATAGCTGTCCACTTAAGTGTCTCTTTTGATAAAAACATTTTGAAGAAAGATTTAAAGACTCTCGTCGTTGGTAGTTTGGTGGAATTGGGGTTGATTGTTTTGCCGGTGCTCCCTGATTCTCCTATGTGGGCACCTGAGACTGGGGTGGCTGGCAGCCACAGACCTGCAGCTGCAAGACATGCCGCTGATCATGCTGCACCTGGGGAGATCAGTGAGGTGGCTGAGGAGCCCAAGACTCCATTCACCGTGCCTCACTTTGATCCTCGCTCCCCACCGAGTGCAAGCTCTCTGGATGAAGCCAGAGTGAAGGTCAGACTGGCACGACTCCAGATGGAAGCCCAGGAGCGGGCTAAGAGTCGGCAGGCCCAGTTAACACTGGAGATCAGGAGGATGGAAATCGAGGCTGACAAAGAGGTCCACCTACGTCAGCTGGAGCTCGAAGCTCAGTCCAGAGCAGCTCCTGCACCGAGCGCGTCTGCACATGCAGACGGATCCCACCTTTCCACCAGCTCTACCCATGACTCGTTTGATCTTGGTAAGAACATACCACTTGTGCCATCATTCAGAGAGACGGAAGTTGACAGTTATTTTTCTGCATTTGAACGAATTGCTTGTGCACTACGTTGGCCAAAAGATGTGTGGCCACTTCTGCTGCAGTGTAAAATTCATTGGAAAGCCCAAGAAGCTGTTGCAGCTCTTCCTCTAGAGGAGAGCCTAAATTATGAGAGTGTAAAGATGTCCATTTTACGCGTTTACGAACTGGTTCCTGAAGCATATAGGCAAAAATTCAGAAAGCACAGAAAAGCCCCAGCTCAGACCTACGTCGAGTTCGCACGGGAAAAGGGAATCCTCTTTGATAAATGGTGCAATGCTTGTAAAGTGGATGACTTTGATTCAGTGCGTGAGTTAATTTTGCTGGAGGAATTCAAAGCATGTCTTCCTGAGCGCATTGTGGTGTACCTAAATGAACAGAAAGTCTCAACTTTGTCCTCCGCTTCTGTGCTAGCCGATGAGTATGTGCTTACACACAAGTCTGTGTTTCAGCCTGGCTCAGAAAAATCTGGTACTCCAGCAGTACCCAGTGTATCGACTAGGGTCGTTAATAAAAGGAATGAGAGAGACTGTTTTTACTGTCACCGTTCTGGACACCTCATCGCAAACTGCCCTGCTTTAAAAAGAAAACAAAGTGGTTCTGGGTCGCCTCCTAAAGGGCTTGGGTTCATTAAAACTGAAACTTGTTCTGATTCCAATCCAGTATCTCCTGTGTATCCAGATCCATGTTTTGAACCGTTTCTCTTTGACGGGTTTGTGTCGCTGACAGGTGAGTCCGCTGATCAGTGTCCCATACGCATTTTGAGAGACACTGGTTGCTCTCAGTCTGTCATCCTGGCAAGTGCATTGCCATTTTCCGAAGAGTCCTATTGTGGTTACAGCGTTCCTTTGAGGGGTATTGAAATGGGTTACACCCCGAGGCCTGTACATAAGGTGTACATTAATAGTAAGTTAATGAGTGGGATTTTCCCAGTGGCTGTTTGCCCTGCTCTGCCCATAGAGGGTGTTGTTTTGTTAATGGGTAACGACATAGCTGGTGGTAAGGTAATTCCTGTGCTGGAAGTGTTGGACTCTCCAAAGTATGCCGAGATGGATAAACCTGAGGCTGACTCAAAGCTGTTCCCATCATGTGTGGTAACACGAGCACAAGGTCGCAAAAGGGACGAATTCTCTCTGTCGGATACTGTGCTCATGTCTGCTTTCTCAGGTGAGGGGGATGTGGACGCTGTGTTGGAGAATGCTCGTCCATCTTCACCTCCTGGGGGCGCCGAGTCTACTCATCCTGGTTCATCCCTGTCGGACGGCCCGACACTGCCAGTGAACAGTGAACGTCTCGCCACCGCGCAGAGGGCTGATCCTACTTTGAAACGTTGCTTCGAGAGTGTGGTGAGCGCTGACAAAGCAGGTCCTGGAGCAGTAGCTTATCTCCTAAATAAAGAGATACCGGTGAGGAGGTGGACTCCTGTGTCTGGTCCTGAACATAGTGTTTATCAGATTGTTGTTCCCTCTGTGTATCGGCAGCATGTGCTGTCAATTGCACATGAGAGTAAATGGTCAGGTCATTTGGGAGTTAACAAAACGTACAATCTCATCCTCAGACATTTCTTTTGGCCTGGATTAAAATCTGATGTAGCCAAGTTATGTCGCTGCTGTCATGTGTGCCAGTTAGCGGGCAAACCGAACCAGAAAATTCCTCCTGCTCCACTCCATCCCATTCTTGCCATAGGTGAACCCTTCGAGCGTGTAATAATGGACTGTGTGGGTCCACTGCCCCGCACTAGGTCAGGAAATCAGTACTTGCTTACCATTATGTGCACCACCACCCGTTATCCTGAGGCTGTCCCGCTGCGTAAAATCACCTCAAACTCCGTGGTCAAAGCCTTGACTAAGTTCGTTTGGCCTTCCCCGAGTGGTCCAAACCGACCAAGGCACAAATTTTCAGTCACGGCTTTTCAAACAAGTCCTCAAAACATTAGAAGTTAAACATTCAGTCTCTAGTCCATATCATCCTGAGTCCCAAGGAGCTTTAGAACGCTGGCATCAGACGCTAAAGTCTATGCTCCGCAAATACTGCTTAGAGTCAGGAAAGAGTTGGGACGAGGGAGTTCCGTTTGTTCTATTTGCTGCTCGCGATGCTGTCCAGGAGTCCTTAGGATTCAGTCCAGCAGAGCTCGTTTTCGGCCATATCCCGCATAGTCCACTTAAGTCCTTGAAAGAAAAACTCCTTTCCTCTGAAGTCTCCAGAGAGGAAAACGTGCTCACTTTCGTGAGCAAATTCCGAGAACGGCTGCATTGTGCAAACTCCTTCGCTAAGAAGTGTCTTCAGTCCTCCCAAAAGGTGATGAAGCGTCGTTATGACCGTTCCGCTGTCCCTCGATGTTTCCACATGGGCGACAAAGTTCTAGCCTTTTTACCCATTCCGGGCACTTCTCTCTCCCCTAAGTTCGCCGGTCCTTATGAGGTCCGTAGCTGTCTCAGTGACACTGATTATGTCATCCAACACCCGAGAGAAGACGTAAAACGCGCGTCTGTCACATAAACATGCTTAAGCCGTATTTTACCCGCGAGCCGAACCCTACTGCTGTACCACTGGTGACTTCGTCAAAGTCTAATCCTGTAGCTGTGAATGCACTGGTAGTTACTGAGCTCTCTGCTACCGTCGACGGTTTAACATCACATCACTTCCATCAGCAGACTGCTCGCCTACCGAACTCTGAGATGCTAAAAGCACTGCCGGCCCAGTTAGGTCACTTAACCTGCGCGCAACAGAGTGACATAACTGAGTTGTTAGGTCAGTTTAAGTGTCTTCTTAATGATGTTCCAACCCGTACCACCGTTCTACAGCACGATATTGACGTCGGAGATGCCAAGCCCATCCGACAGCCGCCGTATCGGGTAAATCCAGCCAAACACTCTGTGATGAAGAACGAGACCAATTATCTTCTAGCAAATGGCCTAGCCATTCCCAGTTCCAGTTCGTGGAGTTCCCCATGTCTGTTGGAGATGAAACCAGATGGTTCACCGCGCTTTATTACCGACTATCGCCGTGTGAATTCTGTCACTAGTCTCGACTCGTATCCCCTTCCTCGTATGGAAGATTGTGTTGACACTATTGGGACTGCGAAATTCGTCAGCAAATTAGACTTGTTAAAGGGATACTGGCAGGTCCCATTAACTGAACGTGCATCTGAAATTTCTGCCTTTGCAACGCCCGACTGTTTTCTGCAGTATACCGTAATGGCATTCGGAATGTGTAATGCCCCGGCCACTTTTCAGCGTTTGGTCAACACTGTTTTGTCCGGGCTACCCAACTGTAATGCCTACTTGGACGACTTAATTGTGTATACAGAGACGTGGGAGGAGCACCTCCACATCCTTGAACAGGTATTCACTCGGTTGGCACGTGCCACGTTGACCTTAAATCTTGCGAAGTGCGAGTTTGGCAAAGCAACTGTTACATACCTGGGGAAGCAAGTGGGCCAAGGCCAAGTCAAACCTCTTGCAGTTAAGATATCCGCCATAACAGAATTCCCAGTTCCGAGCACCCGGAAAGCTCTACGCCGTTTCCTGGGAATGGCAGGATATTACAGGGGCTTCTGCCGTAATTTCTCCTCCGTCGTTCAGCCTCTAACTGCGCTGCTTAGTCCAAAAGTTGACTTTGTTTGGTCCCCTTCTTGTCAGCATGCTTTTGACAGTGCCAAGTCCCTCCTCAGCCATGCGCCCGTCCTCACTGCGCCCGACTTCTTGCAACCCTTTAAACTGGAGGTGGATGCCTCCGCGGTTGGTGCCGGAGCTGTTCTCCTGCAGGAAGATGGTGATGGAGTTGACCATCCAGTCTGCTACTTCTCAAGGAAGTTTGATAAACACCAGGTGAACTACTCCACCATAGAAAAGGAAACTCTTGCTTTGTTGTGGGCGCTCCAGCACTTCGAAGTTTACATCGGGTCTAGTCCTCAGCCGGTGGTGGCCTTCACTGACCACAACCCACTAGTTTTTCTCAAACGCATGTATAACCATAATCAGAGACTCATGCGGTGGGCACTGGTCATGCAAGACTACAACCTGGAAATTCGACATAAAAGGGGGTCAGAAAATGTGGTCGCTGATGCGCTGTCCAGAATTTGGGACTGATTTGTGTTTTGAAACTGTTTTTTTTTTTATTGTTGCAAGCCATGCTCTGGCTTGCAGCTTAAGGGGAGGGGTGTTACGGCTGTCGCCGTATTCTCGGTCCCCCCCCCCCCATGTGAGTGTGTGTCTGTGTCAGAGTGCGTGATCCCAGACTGCTGCTGCTGCAGGAATCATCTCCATTGCCTGCACCTGGGGTGCCTGGCCCGAGAGCACCTCGTCAACCAACCCTGCGGAGCAGCTGAGGGGATAAAAGCGGCCAACAAGACAGACTGCAGCTGGCTGTAGCTCGCCACGCTTACATGCCTCTTGAGCTCTGAGTTAGTATCGCGTCTGCTGTTTGGTAGTGAGGCACTCGTTTTGGTTTGACTATTTGTAGTTTTGGTTCTGTGTTTTGAATTTCTCAAGCCGAGAAACTTCGGGACCGCACCGCCTCTGCCGGGTTCGCCCCCAACAAAGCGCTGGTCCGCGGCCCAGGAACGGCCGCCCGCGCTCTTCATGGGACGCCCTCTCCACAGCTGCGTCTCTCAAGAGCAGCTATCCTCCCCCTTCCCGTGCTTGTATGACTGAGCATCAAGCTCGGCGGGGCTCTTCCCTTCCTTCGCCCCGCTATGTGATAAGCGGCGTAGAACGGTGAGCGGACTGCTCACGGAGCCGCCTGGCCGCACGTACCGTCACCGGTTTTTCCTTCACGCTCTGCCGCGTGGCGGCGGTGGACGCGGGCACAGCAGCGAGCTGGGGCCGCTAGCTTTCCCCGCCGTGCGTGTCACGCAAGCGGAGCGCTGCCGATGTCCTGCCGGCACCCCGCAAACGCTCCAGGCTGCACTATCCGCTGGCTTCGGCTCATGTGAGTACGATGAAGCGTCAGAGCGGCGAAGCTGTGCCAGCCCGGGTCCCCACCGTGGGGCATCGCGGCCCCGGCGGCACCCGTAATTTCCGCCGGCGTATGCTCGTGTTAGCACAGCGACGCGTCAGAGAGGCGGAACTTCACCGGCCCGGGTCCCCGCCGTGAGGCGCCCCCCGCTCCCGGCATCAAACGCCACGCTCCCAGCTGTGTTTATCCGCCGGCCTCTGCTCGTGTCAGCACAGTGAGGCGTCAGAGCGGCGGAACTTCACCGGCCCGGATCCCCGCCGTAAGGCACCCCGCTCCCGGCATCACTCAATGCTTCCAGCTGCGTTTATCTGCCGGCCTCCGCTCGTGTTGGCACAGTGAGGCGTCAGAGCGGTGGAGCTGTGCCGTGCCGCCCCGGGCTACCGCCGTGCAGCGTCCCGGCCCCGGCATCACTCATACCACCTCCAGCGATGTCTCTCCGCCGGCTTCCGCCTGTATTGACACGGCGAAGCCTCAGAGCAACGTAGCTCTGCCGGTCCGGGCTCCCGCTATTGAGCGTCCCGGTCCCGGCATCATCACCGAGGTTCAGCATCCCGAGAAGCCTCGGGATCATGCCGCCTCCACCAGGTTTGTCCCCAACAAAGCGCTGGTCCGCGGCCCCTAAGCGGCCGCCCGCGCTCTTACAGGGGACGCCCCCTTTTCGTCGCACTGCGGCCGTGAAAGCGGGTCGCAGCAGCGAGCTAAGGCCGCTGGCTCACCCGTCGTGCGCTACGTGCAGTGTCCCGGCCCTGGCATCATCACTGAGGTCAGCAGCCCGCGAAACTTCGGGATCTTGCCGCCTCCACCGGGTTTGTCCAAAACAAAGCGCTGGTCTGCGGCCCTGGAGCGGCCGCCCACACTCCTTCATGGGACGCCCCCTCATTGCCATGCTGCAGCCGTGGACGCGGGTCACAGCAACGAGCTGAGGCTGCTGGCTCATCCACCGTGTGCTATGCGTATGAGGAACGCCGTCGAGGTCCCGCTGGTACCTCGCGAACGCTCCAAACTGCTTTTTCCGCTGATTTCCACCTGTGTCAGCACGGTGAAGCGTAAGAGCGGTGGAGCTATCCAGCCCGGGTCCCCGCCGATGAGCGCCCCGGCCCTGGCATCATTCATAAACGCTCCAAGCTGCGTTATCCGCCGGCTTCCGCCTGTGTTAGCACAGCGAAGCGTCAGAGCGGCGGAGCTGTGCCAGCCTGGGTTCCCGCTGATGAGCGCCCCGGCATCGTCACCAAGGTCAGCGGCCCGAGAACTTCAGGATCACGCCGCCTCCACCGGGTTTGTCCCCAGCAAAGCACTGGTCCGCGGCCCCAAAGCGGCCGCCCGCGCTCTTTCATGGGACGCCCCCTTCAGCCCTTTCGCCGGGGGTCCCCCGTCTCCCGAGGCCAGGAGGACGGGTGGACTGTCCCCTCAGGCCGTGGTACAGCTACTCGCGCTCTGCTTCGGACGTGGCGTGCTATGTTGGGGACCGCTTTCTCCCTGGTTGTTCAGGACGCTGAGAAGCGGCTATGCCCTGCAGTTCACCTGTCACCCGCTTCTCTTCAATGGGGTTCTTTGTACGCGGCTCGCATGCCCTGTGGGGCGGCCGCTCTCGAAGCAGGAGTGTCCTCGCTCCTCCGCCGGGGCGCGGTTACGGAGCTGGATGCGGAGGAGGTGCATTCGGGCTTTTATTCTCCCTACTTCTTGGTTCCAAGAAGAGCGGAGTCATGAGACCCGCTTTGGACCAGCGGGTCCTAAACACTCACATAGCCACCAGGAGGTTCCGCATGCTGATGGTCAGACACCTCCTGGAGAGCTCCTGGGGTTCTTGGTGAACCGGGACAAGAGCGCACTCACCCCAGCTCAGCACATGGCTTATCTGGGTTTGGAGCTGGACACGCTCTCTATGACGGCCCGCCTCTCTGCGGACAGGCAAGCCTCCCTCCTCTCCGCCCTGAGGTCTGCAGTGACCATGCCTCTGGTCAGGGTCTGTTTGGTCAGGACCGTCCTGGATTTAATGGCCGTGGCCCACCTGGTGGTACGGTTGGGCCTTCTGCACATGCGCAGGCTGCTACGGTGGTTTGCACGCCTCTGCTGCTTGGGGAAGCGGGACGGATGCAGAAAGGTCTCGATCCCGCCCCCGGGCACGCCAGGATCTCCTTCTCTGGATGGATCCTGCTCTCCTATGCTAGGAGTCCCCCTGGGCTGCGTATCGCATCACGTCAAGGTGTTCACGGATGCGTCTCTCGCAGGGTGGGGAGTCACCCTGGACCACCACGCGGTGGGCGGTGCCTGGGATTCCATGGAGTTCCTCCAGGCCCTGCTGGACGGTGGCTGCGCTGCATCCACACTGCGGTGTTTGCATCGGCCATCATAGTGGGTTATAGCGGCTTTGGCCGCTTCTCTGCACCCAGTCACCCGCTGTTGAAGCGGTTTCTGTGTGGGGCGTGTTGGCTACGGCCACCCCCCAGGCATGTGGTCTCCCCGTGGGACCTCCACGTTGTGTTGGAGGGTCTTGGGGGGCTCCCCTCTTCGAGCCTTTGGAGAAGGCGGAGGTCCGCTTTCTCTCCTTCAAGGCCGCCATCTTGTTTGCGCTAGTATCCGCCAAGAGAGTTGGGGATCTCTGCGCCTTGTTGGTCCGCCCATCCTGCAGGCTGTTCAGCCAGGATGGGGGACTTGTGCATCTTTGGCCTAACCCGGCCTTTAATCCCAAGGTGATCACTTCGGACTTCCGGTCGCGAGTGATCCGGATCCAAACGCTTGCTCTCGGCCTGGCTCATCTGAGGACGACCCACGGCTGCGGTTGCTGTACCCGGTTAGGGCCCTGCGTTATGTCCAGCGCACAGCTGGTTTTCACACCACGGACCAGCTGTTTGTGGGGTTTGGAGCCTGGGGGCATGGGGCCCCCCCGACCTCTCAGCGTCTCGTCCACTGGGTGGGGGGCGCTATTGCAGCTGCCTGCAGGGCACAGAATCTCTCGCCGCTGGCAGTGATTCATGCTCATTCCACACAGCGTGTGGCTGCCTGTGCGGCCCTGTGCAGGGGTGTCACGGTGACATCTGCCAGGCTGCCTTCTGGGCCTCCGCGTTCATATCTGTTGGATATGTGAACTGACTCTGTGGCCATGTCGGTTTCAGCGAGAACACGAGTTCCGTCGCTTAACCGTTTTGGTCCTTCTGGCCTGTTTGCCGCGTCCCGAGTGGGGTCGCGGACCAGGGCTTTCCCGCCTGCCGCTTGGTTTTTGCCGCAGCCTGCTGATGTTGTGACTGTGACGGTGCTTAGCGGGAACGGGAGTTCTGCCGCTTGCCGTGCGGGTCTTCTTGCTCGGCTGCCGCGTCCCGGGTGGGGTCGCGGACCAGAGTTTTCTCCCCGCCTGCCGCTTGGCTCTGCCACGGTGTGCGGATGTTGTCACAGTGACGGTGTTCGCGGGAACAGGAGTTCTGCCGCTCGCTGTATTGGATTCTGTAGCCCGGCTGCCGCTTCCCTGTGTGGGTCGCGGACCAGGGTTCCCCGCCTGCCGCTGTGGCTTGCCCCGGCCGGCGTGTGTGTGTCGCTGTGGCGATGTTTGTTCACGTCGCGGGCGGCGCTTCGGCGCATGGATGCCCGCCTCGTTCTTCGGGGGTTCTGCGACCGTTCTGGACGTACGGTTTGTTTACTTCCATCTTACGCACCAATCCCGTCAGCATGCCAGCTGGGAGTACATTCATCGACCTACGGCCTTCGCCTGGATATGTGCCACTAGCGAAGCCCGTAGGCAGGCTAAGCACTTACGAAGTAGAATTAGTAGTTACTGGATGTAACTCCAGTTCTACGAGTAAGTGCGTGCCCGCCTACCTGCTGGCCCAGCTGTCTGCTTCCCTTACTTGGCTGATTCAGAAGAAGGGAGAATGGCTGCCTCCAGCTCGGGGTATATCCTCGGGGGGCGTGGAGCCGCGCCATCGGGTGGCGGGGGATTGGTGCGTCGAGCTTTTGTTGTCTCAGTTGATTGGCTGCGCCAAGGGGAGTGCCACTAGCGAAGCGCGTAGGCGGGCATGCACTTACTCGTAGAACTGGAGTTACATCCAGTAACTACTAATTCTCCTTCCATGCAGTGAGCAGCAGTGGTCAGAGCAGTGTGGCCTTTCTGCAGCGTCTCTGGAACTTCAAGTCAAAATATTCCAGATCAACAAGGACGATGGTAACAGGGACTAAAAGATAACATGAATTATTTGGAGTTAAATCATTTAAAGGGGCTGTATCATGCAAAATTCACTTTTTGTATGTTTTAACCTTGTTATGTGTTTATATACTCACCAAAAACACCCCCAAAGTGTTTTTTTCCTTCATGCCTGTGTGTGTGAGCTTTCCTCGTTTTTCTGCTGCTCAGAGAGGCAGCCCCTCCCGTACCTGTGAAAACGGTCTTTTTCCCATGTTGACGTCACACGGCGAAGATGGCTCCCCTGAGCCCCTCCCCTATCTCCGATTACGGAGGTAAACTTTAAACATCGTCTGAAAGCAACAATCAAGCAAGAGCAAGAGTCTGAAGGGTCTGCGCTTGGTGAGTTTCTAACAGGAAAAGACATTTTCGCCTGTCTTTGCGTGTAGAGAAGCGAAAGCTAAAGAGCTAAAGCTAACCCTTATACACGCTAACGCATTATGTATTTGTTTTGAAGCTCCGATTGATTGAAGTACGCTGTCAGTCAAAGTCCACAGGGGGAGAGGCGGGATTTTCAGTGAAACAGAGCGTTTTCTCTTCAGGGTTTCAGAATTAGCCCCAGAAAATCTTTTATTTCACACAAAATGACTTTTCCTTAGCGCCAAAAATAAACTATTACCATGTTAATGCCAAAGCTAGCTAAAAAAGCATGATGCAGCCCCTTTAAGAGATGTTTTAATTATTATTGCTGTGTTACATTTATCTTTAAAACTGTCCTCGTTGACTCAGAATTATAATTTCAGGAAAGAAGATGCTCTTTTGCACTTTTTGTTACGTTTGTACTTTGAACATTAATTTTAGGTTGTAACATCTGAGAAGAGTTTGAATAATTGGAATGATTCATTCATTCATTTGTTCATTCATGTCAGGTTAATTGTTGATTCTAAATTGCCCCTAAGTGTGAATGTGTGAGTGCATGGTTGTGTGTTCCTATGTGTTGGCCCTCCCACCCTCGCCCACAAGCTGTGATTGGCTCCACCACCCCCGACCCTGAAACGGACAAAGCGGCTAAGAAAATGAGAAATTTGACTGAATGCAGCATAACCTTAGAATAGATTCAGGACAGTGTTATGAGTTGCAATCATTTTATTTTTTTTTTAAAAAAGTAAAGCCATCAAAAAACAATACTTGCGCTGGCAACATGAAGACAGAGCTCGAGTGTTACATTTTCAGTGGCTCTGAGCATCGTCATGTAAGCGGAAACCCAGAATGCAACAAAAGTTCTGTGTTTTCAATTGTAAACAGGCCCTCAGTGTCTGCTGCTGTTGCCCATCAGATTCAAGCTTCACTGTGTTGTGTGGTCAGAGATTCTCTTCAGTAAAACAAGTACTTGTTTCAGGGACTGTCGTCTTTCTATCATCTCCAACCAGTCTGATCATCTAGTGACTCACTTCCTGTTGGAGCCTGTTGATCAAATTATTATTATTTAAATGACAATGATGATGATGAGTCTGAATCTGAAGTCATGGCGCTATTCTTTGTTCTGATTGGTTGCTAAAAAACCACTCACCTGCCTCCTCCTCCGGGCTGCCGGCCCTCTCCAGTAATTAAGATAGAGGGATCAGCTGTTTTGTAGAGGTAATGCCCTTTGTGTGGAAGGAGTGAGGAGTAACAGTTTTTTCAACCACTCTAAACACGTTATTTATATATTTTCTTTGGAAAGTCAACCACGGAGAGCTGATATGATTTTGGTTGGAAATAAATATAATCCTTTTTTGACATATAGATCTCCGCGAGTGCTTTTTGTTTAAGTGAGTCACAAACCTCCTCCATGAAGACGAGACAACTCTTTTGACGTCTTTTTTCTAGACTACAAGGGCCGTGACAAGTTGAAAAAACTCCACTAAAGACTCGGAGGAAACGGGGAACGTGGGCGAGTTTGGATTATCACTCATCAGGAACATGAAAGAACCGGCAGGTCGTGAGTAAAGTCAGCTGATCGAATTTATGAATGGATGCTGTGATGCGGATCCTTGTCTGTTGTTGAAATGATGGCACCGCCGAAGGTGATGATGATGTTGAGTTTGTTTATTTCACCAAACGTAATCCCAAAGTGAAGAACAAAATGAGGAGCTCAAAACTATTTACAATATGTACAAAAGGAACAGGGGAAAAAAAAAGGAAATTCTTGAAAAGATATTGGTCTCTCCGTTACCTTTAGTGTAACCATGCGAACCAAATGCTTGCCAGCTCTCACTCTCTGTCAGTCAGTAGGAAGTCTGGCTCTCTCTCTCTCCCCACAGGTGGAGGTGGGCCTCCTTTTAAAACCACAGGCCCCTCCCCTCAGGTAATTAACCACAGAAATAGATTTTTTTTCCACAAAACACAATAAATCCCTCTAATAAATTCATGGTAATTTGTTCAAAAATACACAGAACCAAATAGTCGTACCACTGCATCTCAAAATAGGTCAGAAATAAAAATAAATTGTTTTCATGCCAAAATCGGCACCTTTCGGTGACGTCATCATGATGTCACTTCCGGGTTTCCCCATCTGACGGGCTATAAACAGGAAGTGAACCCGACGCTCGGTTTGGCTGTGGGAGGACGTGAATGGGACATGAATACTGGTGAAAAAGTTTGCAGGGTGAAAGATTATGGCAGGAGGATGATTTGGCAGTGGTCGAGTGTGCACCCACGACTACTGCAGTGAATAACAATGTCCAAATATGCGGGGAACGGAGCAGACGAACAGGGAACAGACACAGGTGAGTGTTAATGTGCGTTTTAATGAGCTCCAGCGCTGCGCCGTGGCCACCGTCAGAGTGACTCCGTCACTCCGTCACAGATGCGCTGCCGCGCGCTAAAGAAGCCGATCAAGACAGCGGAAAGCAAAGTTGCGAATGACGGATTGTGGACATGGACTGCTTGATGCCGGATGTTTGAGATCTGAAGGACTTTAAGGATATTGAAGGAAATCGTGTGGTGATTGCAATGATGTTCGGCACGGAAGAGACCACAGCTGAGGCGGAGGAGATATTGAGAGCGCGCATTGCGTCACGTCAAGCCAAGCTGGGCGCATGCACGAGGAAACTGAACGAAATAAAGGCTTTGATGACTGACGATGGAAATTTGGATAAAGTAAATGACATGTTTAAAATGTTTGAAAGAGCTGTGGAAGAGTTCAAAGATGCTCATAGCTCTGTGCAAGAACTCTTATCAGAAGAGGAAAGTGGAAATGATTTCGTTGACTGGTATGAACCCAGAATAACTAACCTGGATTATTTTAAGAAAGATGTTGAAACATGGAAAGAGAAAATTGCACAATCTCGAGTTAAACCTTCTGACAGCATATCAAATGTGTCTCTAAAATCAAAGTCCACCTCCACTGGATCAAGAACCTCCAGCTCGTCCTCAGTCTCCTTGGAAGGCCAAAGCCGAACAAGCTGCTGCGCTGGCACGAGCTGCTGCACTGAAAGAAAAGCACAATTTACAACTAGAAGAAACTATACTGAAAACTAAGATGGAGCGAATGGAGCTGGAGGCAGATCTTGCAGCATCAACTGCTAAAATAAAAGTCCTTCAGTGTGTGGATACTGCTCAGGAGGGCGATGGTATGAATGCATACTACGACTCTCACCATCAATCTGAAATTGTGGAAAGCAACGAGGAATCGGCACCTGCTAGGGTCACCAACACACAAGATGATCCAAATGGACCTCAGAACCGGACTAGAACTGTGGATCCTCCTCAGACTAGACACTGTGCTGTACAAGTTGACATGGATACGGTTGTCGATACTGCACACGACAGCATGAATACAATTATTCAAAGACAAAGTGACATTGCGGAGCTTATTGTTTCACAGCAAAAGCTGTCTCTGTTACCTGCCAGAGAGATCTCTGTGTTTGATGGCAATCCACTGGAATATCAGTCTTTTATTCATGCATTTGAACATTTAATCGAAGACAAGACTTAAAACAATCAATACAGACTTTACTATCTTGAGCAATTTACTTCTGGTTTGCCAAGAGACCTGATCCGTAGCTGTTTACATATGGAGGCCAGTAGGGGCTATAAAGAAGCAAGACACCTCTTAAAAGAACATTTCGGGAATGAAATGAAAATATCTGATGCTTACCTGGAAAAAGTTTTGAACTGGACAGCCATTAAGGCTGAAGATGGAAAAATGTTGCAGGAATATGCCCTGTATTTGAGAGGTTGTTGCAATGTCATGCAGGATTTACAGTATTTGGAAGAACTTGATATCCTGTCCAACTTAAGACTCATGGCTTCAAAACTACCCTATAAACTGAGGGAAAGATGGCGATCCACGGCTTATGAGATACAACAACAGACGGGCAGGAGAATCAGATTTCAGCATTTCGTGGAGTTTGTGGAAAGAAATGCTAAGATGCTCATGGATCCATTGTTTGGAGATATTCAAGACCAAGTGACAACTAAGAAGTCTTTTCCAGGAGGCAAGATGGAACAAAAATCACTGAGAAACAAAAACAGCAGTTTT
Organism: Salarias fasciatus; assembly: GCF_902148845.1. Taxonomy (NCBI): domain Eukaryota; kingdom Metazoa; phylum Chordata; class Actinopteri; order Blenniiformes; family Blenniidae; genus Salarias; species Salarias fasciatus. The sequence continues at coordinate 22,008,665 of NC_043761.1, read as the reverse complement.
GCTATATCAGTTGGAGTGAATACTGAGACGTTAAGGAGCACCGCAAAACCTTCATTAGTTCCACAACAGCATCAATCTGCACTCAATGCTATCATTTCTACATGTGGATTCTGCGAGGGGAAACATGCTCTAGTTGACTGCTCACAATTCAAGAAGCGGTGACATGATGAAAGGGTTGAATTTTTGAGAAATCATGGTTATTGTTTTGGTTATCTACTGAGAGGTCATGTCAGCAAAAACTGTAAACGCCGCTTAACATGTCAAGTTTGTCAGATGAAGCATCCTACTATTCTTCATATTGTTAAAAGATCTAGGCAGGAAAATCAGTCAAAAACTACCACTGATACAGAAGAAACACCCATAAGTAGCGCTCTTGTGTCAGCAGGGGGCGCAACTGGGGCCGGAAAAGATTGTGCACTTGCCATTATCCCAGTCAGAGTGAAAGTGGCAAAAGGAAGCAAGTATGTCCAGATGTACGCTTTCCTGGATCCAGGACGTACAGCTACATTCTGCACTGAAAACCTCATGAACCAACTGAATGTAAAGGGGCGCAAAACTGAGATCCTCTTGCGAACAATGGGGCAGGAAAATCTTACAGGGACCTATGACATCAAAGGACTGGAGGTGGGAGATTTGGAGGGAAAGACGTATCTAAATCTGCCAAAAGTTTACACCCAAAATAAAATCCCGGTGTCAAAAGAAAACCTCATCACACAAACTGATTTAAGATGGTGGCCTCATCTCAGTGGCATCCAGCTGAAGGAAATTGAAGCAGACATTGTGCTCCTCATTGGGACTGATGTTCCACGGGCATTGGAGCCCTGGCATGTGATCAACAGTCAGGAAAATGGGCCTTATGCAGTCCAAACCTTATTGGGATGGGTGGTGACTGGACCACTTGGTGTTGATGACACTGATGGACATGAAGGACCCATTGCAGTTTCTACGAATAGGATCTCAGTGGTGGAGCTGAAGGATCTCCTCATCAAACAGTATCATCAGGACTTCTCTGAGAACATGAATGAGGAGAAAAAAGAAATGTCAGTTGAAGATAAACAGTTTATGAACATTGCTTCCACTTCAGTATCTCTTCAAAATGGCCATTATCATCTGCCACTCCCCTTCAAGGATAGGCACAAGGTTATGCCGGAGAACTACGGACCGGTTAGAGAACGCACACTGCTCCTTCTGAAAAAGAAGAAGCACGAGAAAGAGAAGAAGAAGAAAAGACCCAGCAAAGCCACTGTGAAGGCCATGCGGGAGGCTCTGGCCAAAATGAAAGAGGAGGAAGAGCAGGCCAAGAGGAAAGAACGACTGAAGAAGAATGGCAAGCTATTGATCAAAGCTCAGAGAGAAGCTTGGGCCCGAGCCGAGGCCACGCTGAAGATGCTGCCTGCTCAGGGGGTGGAAGTGCCATCCAAAGACTATGTGCCAAAGGAAAAGCCAGTTTATGACAAGAGGAGGAAGAAGAAAACAACAAATGTTCAAACTCCTGAGGAAACGTCAGAGATCACCTCAACCACCTCGGAGACGCTAGAGCCTGTTGCCATGGAGACGGAGGTGGAGGCCTCTCCGGTGGAGCCAGAGGTGAAGCCAGACACGGCCATCGACGACTCGGAGGCCATCGCCAGCGATGAGGAGAAAAAAGTAAAAGTCCACATTGAAGTGAAGAGAGGCCGGTCCATGGTGAAACGCTGGGGGGTCATCTTCACCTGCCTAGGAAGTCAAGCTGTCCACCTGGAGATGGCAAACTTTCTAACTACAGACTCCTGCATAAATGCAATACGCAGATTTGTGTGCAGAAGAGGACCAGTTATAAGCATCAGAACAGATTGTGGAACTAACTTTGTTGGAGCTCAAAAAGAACTAAAGGAAGCATTGAAAGAGCTGAATCAGCAGAAGATCCATAACACATTGCTAGCTGAAGAAGTGAAATGGATCTTTAACTCACCCTTTGGAGTCCACCATGGCGGTGTCTGGGAAAGATTAATCAGGTTAGTCAAAAAGATTCTGACGTCGGTTCTAAAAGAACAAACACTGGATGATGAAACCCTGTCAACTGCACTATGTGAAGTCGAAACCATCCCGAACGATAGACCGATAACCACAGTCTCAAATGACCCCAATGATTTGGAGCCATTAACCCCAAACCACCTGCTTCAACTTAAAGCGAAGACAATCATACCGCCAGGTGTATTTGAGAAAAGAGATCAATATTCCAGAAAGAGATGGAGGCAGACCCAGTATCTCGCTGATCTCTTTTGGAAGCGATGGACGAGAGAGTATCTTCCGCTGCTGCAAGAAAGAAACAAATGGCACAACACAAAAAGGAATCTGGATCCTGGAAACCTGGTTATCATCGTTGATGACACGGCACCAAGAAACTGCTGGATCATGGGACGTGTGGTAAAGACATTTCCGGATGCCAAAGGCTTTGTGAGGAGTGTTCTGGTTAAGACAAAGAACAACATAATCCAGCGACCAATAGGTAAACTGTGTCTGCTGATGGAGGCAGCGGGATAAACTGAACCTGAAGCTAGGATTCTCTAGCTTCTGTGGACATCATCATGGACTGTGAAAAGAATGATCATTGAATGAATGGAACTAGGACATAAAAATTCTAAGTTTATGTACCCGTTATTGTTATTTGTTTGGCTCCTTTTGTTTGTGTAATTGTTCCGCTAAGGCTAACAATTAGGGGCCGGAATGTTGGAGCCTGTTCATGGCGCTATTCTTTGTTCTGATTGGTTGCTAAAAAACCACTCACCTGCCTCCTCCTCCGGGCTGCTGGCCCTCTCCAGTAATTAAGATAGAGGGATCAGCTGTTTTGGAGAGGTAATGCCCTTTGTGTGGAAGGAGTGAGGAGTAACAGTTTTTTCAACCACTCTAAAGACGTTATTTATATATTTTCTTTGGAAAGTCAACCACGGAGAGCTGATATGATTTTGGTTGGAAATAAATATAATCCTTTTTTGACATATAGATCTCCGCGAGTGCTTTTTGTTTAAGTGAGACACAAACCTCCTCCATGAAGACGAGACAACTCTTTTGACGTCTTTTTTCAAGACTACAAGGGCCGTAACACTTCCTGTGAGACTATTCAAACTAAGCGCGCTGCAAGATTCATTCATTCAATTAATTGCACTGTTTTCGCTAACTTGGCTCTAAAAAGTAGGAGAAGTAGAGAAAATAGTGTGTTTTAGGTGCACCCTGGAGCACAGCGAGGAGGATTCCGCCAGCCTGACGGAGTACATAGATCGCTGCTTCGACCAGATTGTCATGGGGAAACTGAATCACACATCCACCGCCTCTGCTTCCTCATCGAAAGCCAAGACAGTGGAATGAGGAATCGTCTGGAGCGATTTCTCCACCTGCGGATGACTTGACGTACGTTCTTATCTCTATAGATAAGAAACTTTACAGCCGCAATGCCCGCTTGAGCCTGTTGGAAATCCTCCGCAAGGAGGAGAGTCAGTAAAAACCCTCACGGAGGGGATGACCCACTGTCTGAGGAAAACAAGAAGATTAAAGAAACGGTGATTTGTCTCCAGGTCAGGAGCATGAGGGACAACTTAGTATTCTCTGGAATCCCAGAGCAGACGGAGGAGGACCCCATGGCAACGGTGAAAAGTTTCATCAGATCGCACCTGAAGCTCCCAGAGGAAGCGGTGAAAAACATCTCCTTCCACAGGATCCACCGCCTGGGAGGGAGAAGACCCGGCGAGTCCAGACCCAGACCCATAGTGACCAAGTTTGTTAACTTCAAACAGAAGGAGCAGGTGAAGAGCCAGGGCCGGCAGCTGAAGGGAACCAAATATGGCGTGAACTATCAATTTCCAAAGGAGATCCTGGATCGGCGCAGAGTTCTGTTCCCGATCAGAAAAAAGTCCATCTCCGAAGGCTCCCGCGCCGTCATCACCATGGATAAATTATTTATCGACGGCCAGCTTTTCCAAGATCCAAACATCACTCCGTGGCTCTACTGATCTCAGGTGCTGTACGGGGGTCTGTTTGACTGATTCTGGAAGCTCCCGGTGAATATTATGTAAAAACTTGTCAATGGTAATTTACCTGCCTGGGTTGTAGGATGAGATGCAGTTGGCAACAAAAAAAAAAAAAAAAACCCAAACATCAGAAACCACAGTAAACCTGTATGTCCCAACTCGGTCACTGCAGGTGTTGCATGATGTCTTGGAAGCGGTTTTGGGCCATGATGCCAATCTTCAGAGGGGATCCCAGCTTGCTGACCAGACATCACGCAGTGATGGGAGTTCGATCACCGCCCACAAGAGGAGGATGGCAATGAACGCTACGACTTCAGGGAAGGCCATGAACCAATTATCATGCTGTTTCTGGCATTTATGTTGAACAGTCCATTCCTGAATGGTCTAAAGCACGTCAAGAGTGATGAAACGAAGGAAGCTCTGTGAACGCCTTGACACTTTTCTTCTCTCCATCTGTGGAGTAGGGTTTTATTGTGCTGTGATGGACTGGCCATCATCTGCCTTCTCCGTCAGTCTCCTGACAGCTGTAGATTCTCTGCATTTTAGCTTCTTAGCTGACAATCATATAGCATGAAATTCTTAAGGCCAGTGACTTTTATGCTATCTTTAATTCTGCCCTATAGCTTGAACAAGCTTTTCCTGGATTGCTCTGATGTCTTTATTTTGTCTTATCGCAGCTGAGAGAGGTTCAATAAAGATGGCAAAAAGTGAGTGAGAGAGTAGACAGCCATGTCTGGTGCTTCTCTGCAGACAGATGCTTGGAGAAGTCTGCTCATTGGTTTTAACACATGCAGCTGGGTTGTTAAAAACAGTAGTGTGTGGTGTTGTTTTAGTCATGGCCAGCAGTAAAACAATAGCCCCCTCCCCCCATGCATCCTGCTGCCACCACCACTGAAAAAAAAGCATTGCCGACACATGCCAATTCATGCACATTCCAAAATCAAGGCCACTATTATTCAACAATACTTCAGTACTAAACCAACCAAAGTGGCATGGCTATTATGGTCTCTAATTCTTTGAATTTTGACCAAATTACGACATTTGCTTGTGTCTATGTACCTCCCAAAAGTAATTATAAAGATTCTTCACTCAACGCTTCAAAAAAAATGTTTTTAATGCACAAGATATTGTGTCACATGATAATAATGTTTGAAATGACAAAGCTTTGACTGTGCGTGCACAACTGCTATGTGCACATTGTAGTGTGCAAGTAGTATCAGTTTGGCAATAAAAAAAAATAGCCTAGAGATCCATAGATAAAAACCTGCAGAACCAGACTCAGGGGTGAAGAGTTTTTGCTGTTCTGGTTGTGTTTAGAGAATAAAAACAGACAAAAGTGTAATGCTCAGACAGAGAAAAACAAATAGATGAATAACAACTCTGATTTACATAACAGAAATAGAGCATTATATTCTAGAGAGTTCAAAAAGGATAAAGTGTTCATGAATATTTCTTCAGTATTTAATACGCTGTGTATTTTCCTCCAAGTCACACCAAATTTCTCACACAGTCAGAATCACCGAATGTGGGTATGAGCAATAAATGAAATTCCTTTCTTCATGTGACTCCTCCTTATTCAAATATTCTCTGGATTATATGTCAATTCAAGTCATCTGTTCATTCAAGTATTACTTAAAGTGAAATATATTTACAATTATATTTATCTGACTTTATTTTAAACACAAAGTAATTTCAGTATTACCACTTTTAGTGGTGTTATTCAGGTATGGGAAAAACAAAAGCCATAAACTGTAGTTTAACAAATATGTTGGGTCAATCCAACTTCTATCAAAACATTTCAGAAAAAACCTTACTTTGAGGAATGAGGTCAAAGAGAATCTGTCAAAAAAATTGACTTTTCCAACTATTCCTTCTCATGGGCAATCTATAGAGTAGAAACAAGAAAAAAGATGCAGCATAACACTCTGAAAGATCTTTTTGAACATATCTGACATATGTTTAATATGTTTAATCTTACCTCAGAGGAAAGTCAGTGGAGGAAGTAAGTAAGCACTGAAAGAATCCTGAAACTGATCTTTATCTACAGTGCTGTGGTGTCTGTGGGGAGGGAGTTACCTCATATTAGAAGGGCCGGGGTTGGTGACGTAGGGGGGGGGGTGTTGCACTGTCGGTGGGGATAAATAGGCGGAAGTGTTCCATCAGTGGGGGCTTCCTGGATGACAGCTGTCACGGTCGGTGCAAAGAATAAATCACGCTCAATCCGAGTCCAGCGTCCGTCTCCTCCTTCCGCAATCCTGCGTTTGATTTCCTGTTCATGATGGTGAGGACTGTGAAATCAAAACAGTGATGCAGCAGTAATAACAATCACATATGACTGAATAAATAAAACTGCGATATAAAACCTTTCATTTGGAAACAGAAGTGGTGTAAATGGATGGATCAGCTCGTGAGGAAGCCACAGGACAAAAAACAAAAAAAAGAATTTTTATCGGAATCTTACCCTTTCGGTCATGACCCAAAGCTCATGACCATAGATGAGGGTGGGAATGTAGATTGACCGGTAAATCGAGAGCTTTGCTTTTCGGCTCAGCTCCATCTTCACCACGACGGACTGATATAACTGCATCACTATGGCCGCTGCACCAATCCACCTGTCAATCTCACGCTCCATCCGTCCTCCACTCATAAACAAGACCCCGAGATACTTAAACCCCTCTACTTGGGCCAGAGTCTCTCCAACAACCTGGAGGGGACAAGCCACTTTCTTCCAGTTGAAGACCATGGCCTTGGATTTGGAGGTGCTGATCCTCATCCCTGTCACTTCACACTCGGCTGCCAACTGGCCCAGTGCATGCTGTAGGTCTAGGTTCGATGGAGCCAACAGGACAACATCATCTGCAAAAAGCAAAGATGAAATCCTGTGGTCCCCGAACCGGACCCCCTCCGGCCCCTGGCTGCACCTAGAAATTCTATTCATAAAAGTGATGAACAGAACCGGTGACAAAGGGCTGACCTGCCGGAGTCCAACATGCACCGGGAACAGGTCTGACTTACTCTCGGTAATGCGGACCAGACTCCTACTCCGGTCATACAGAGACCAGACAGCCCTTAACAAGGGACCACAGACTCCGTATTCCCGGAGCACCCCCCACATGACACCATGAGGGACGCGGTCGAACGCCTTCGCCAAATCCACAAAACACATGTGGACTGGTTGGGCAAACTCCCTTGAGCTCCCTATAGAGGGTTTAGAGCTCGTCCAGTGTTCTGCGACCAGGACGAAAACCGCACTGTTCCTCCTGAATCCGAGGTTCGACTATCGGTCAAATCCTGCTCTCCAGTGCTCTGGAATAGACTTTCCTGTGGAGGCTGAGGAGTGTAATCCCCGTATTCGAGGGTGGACCCTAATGAAACCGGAATTTAGTTGTAACTTTTTATTCCTTACATTTCAAAATAAAACACCACCGTCGCCTTCAAAATAATCTCCATTCGCATTAAAGCAACGCTCCAGCTGTGTTTCCGACTTCACAAATGTGTCGGTAAACTCATTGTGCCTTTAAGGGCCTGCTGTGATTTGTCTGTCACCTCCTCCACATCTGCAAACCACTTTCCCTTCAGCTGCTTCTTCAACTTGGGGAACAAGAAAAAGTTGTTAGTTAGTTAGTTAATAGTTTATTTCAGGCAAGGATGCACAAACAACATGATTTCAACGCAGGTATCACTTACACGACTGTAACAGGACAGGTAAAGATGCATTCACACCGGACGCGTTGCAAGCGTCACGGGCGTCACTGACGCCTCAAAGTTGACGCGTGTAAAGTGTGGAATTCGACGCGTGTTCAAATTACACACGACGCTTGCAACGCTTGCGATGCGCGGCAGCTCACTAGCGGGAGTGGGAGGAGCTTGTGTCCTGTCTTCATGTTGACAATGGCGGGATCGGTGCAGAAATCACTTTAGCTCTAAACTCTTCAAATGTATAACTTTATCGATTTTTTTTTTTAAAATTAGGCGACAAAGTGGTCGTTTAGAGCCCGATTGTGTCGTTTATTTGTCTGAATACGAACTGTTTATGATTTTGTTCGGACGAATTCGGCGAAATGTGAGCCAGCCGCAGTGAGTGGCTCCAGCACGGAGTAGTCAGAGAAGCAGAGAAGCAGAGAGAGAAGCAGAGCACACACGAACCCTGGACCCGCCACGGGGGCCCCCCGCCCGGCACGGCGCCCAGCGCTGTTCCCCCGACCCAGCAGCCCAGCCTCCAGGCCCGGTCGGGCTTTGGCGGCGGGCGACGCGGATCACACCTTCGGCCGCCCCCGCCTCTCCGACCGGCTCCCCGGCGACCCGCAGCAGGACCGAGACGCGCGGTCTCACCCAGCGGTCCTACGGAGTGGACCCGCTCCGGGCGTCGCACTGAGTCGCGCCACCCCAGCGGCCTCTCCCGGGCCCAGTTTGATGAGCTTCTGGCCCTCATCAGCGCTCAGAATGCTCATCTGTGATTGGATGACGCGCGCATTGATGCTTCCAAAGTTCAATTTTCCCAACTTCAGGCGCTGACGCCTGCAACGCGTGTCGCGTGTCGCCAACGCTCGAAACGCTCGGAAAGCGACGCTCGAAAAGCGCCTGACGCGCATTAGGTGCGTTGAAGCTCGTCCACCAGAGACTTTGAATGTAAAAGCGACGCCCGTGACGCTTGCAACGCGTCCGGTGTGAACGCACGATAAGACATGTGCTTACATATCCTGAATAAAGTGCCTGAAAGGGAGTGGGAAGAAGCGAACTTATTTAATCCCACCCCCATTACATAAATTATAGACATAATATCAAAGTCACTTTCTGTTCATTTCTATATTACAAACCCCAAAACAACAGAAAATACAGATAAATATTTGGCAAGTATGTGACAGAAGTATTAGAATATTTTTGTTACCATGGGCAACAAATACATTACAGCAACGGTTACATACCCACAATGGGAAGAAATGAAATACCAACAATGGTAAAGTAGAACTGTCCCAGCAAGGGTGATGGACAGAATGCAGCAATAATAATGAACAACAGTACCAACAAAAGTAAGGAAACAGCACACAATAACACAAGTGCAACAAAATACTGATAGAAATTTCAGAACCACTTTCTTTATACTGTGACCAGACCATGTTTTTATATAATAATTTGAATCTTTTGGCATTGCTTGTGCTGGGTTTTCAAATTGTTCCAAAGTTTGACTCCACATACAGACACACAAAAACATTTACGATTATTTTTGGCACAAGGCTGTTTAGATTTTCCATAACCTCTTAAATTGTGATCATTTACTCTTTGAATAAACAGTTGTTGTAAGTTAGTTGGCAACAATTTATTAAATGCTTTATAAAGAACTATAACGGTACTAGAATTAACTAGATCAGTAAATTCAAGGTCTGAGTTGTCGTGACAGCGCACGCTGGCCGAGCGAGTCCGGTGACAGGCGGTGTGGCGCTCACACGAAGCGTCGGAGCGGCGCAGAGCGGTGCTCACTCGGAGCACGGAGCGTCGGGGTGCTCGTGGGTTTTCATAACCCACCAACCCTATGTAAATCACGCCTGTGAACTACGATAAATGATCTAACCAACTAACTCTAATGCTAAAATGATGCTAATGCTAAAACAATGCTAATCTGATAATCGCTATGAAAAAGATCGCTCGCTCTGGTCCGACTCCGACTTGTAGGGGAGGCATCGCTTATATAGGGCTGTACTCGATGACGTATGATGGATGCAGGGGCGTGGGCGATACGAACGTTGGATGCCATCATCCAGCCAATCACAAAATTGAAATGCAGTAAACGCTGTTAAACCACTTGGGGCGGTAGTGAGATGGTTTTTGTCACAAAAATACGATTTTAAACAAGTTTGCACTAAATTGTAAAAGTAATGTCAGAAACGAGTAGACAACAACATCAGACATGCATTTATACAGTTTATCAGCAAAAAAAAAAGTGATTTGGGGGTTAGTTGCTCTTTAAGATGACTGTTAGAACTGCCAAACATCATTATTTTGGTTTTGTTTAAATTTAAAGATAGTTTATTAACATCCAACCAATTTTTTACTTTGTTCATTTCCTCATTTAGTGTATTTACAAGATCATCATAGTTTTTACTGCTACAGAATATTGTTGTATCATTTGCGAAGAGAATGAGTTTCAAGCAGCCAGATACAGCAAAAATATCATTTATATAAATATTAAACAATGTTGGCCCCAAAACAGACCCCTGAGGTACACCACAAGCAATATCAAGTTGTTCAGATGTATACTGCCCCATTTTCACATACTGCCTTCTATTTGTTAAATAACTTTTTAACCAGTCACCAGAAATACCACGGATTCCGTAACGATCAAGTTCATCGAGCAAAATTGAGTGATTAATTGTATCAAATGCTTTTTTGAGATCAATAAAGACATCGGCTACAAATTGTTTTTCATTTAGGTTCGTAGTAATTCCTTCAATTGCATCAAGTATTGCCATCGAGGTAGTTCATTGTTTAAGAAAACCATATTGTCCTTCATTTATTATGTGTCACACGGGGCCACATCCGGCGAATAATTCTGATCGGGGAGGAGTCATCACATTTTTCGTCAGAAACTGCGTGACGCGCAGGGCCGTGTGCGCACCATTTTGGCAGAGACCCGGCACAGCCCCAAATCCTGGCTTATTATCCTTTGGCAGGAACTCCAGGAGACCCCCGTCGGAGGTGGAGGGTCGTCCTTATGTGGGCTGATCCTCAATGGACATCTGGTCCTTCTTAAACCACCCGAACCACTCATAGACCTGAGTATTCCCCAGAGCATCATCCTTGTAGGATTGCTGCAACAAGGTGAGTGTTTCTGCTGCTGATTTTCCAAGCAAAAAGCAAAATTTAATGTTTGCGCACTGCTCAAGCGTTCCAGTCAATGTCAAAGTCAAAGTCAAAGTCAGCTTTATTGTCAATTTCTTCACATGTACTTGACATACAAAGGAATCGAGATGACGTTTCTGTAACAGTAAAAGTACAAGTGCACAACAAGACAAATCCTAAACTAAATAAATAAATAAAATGCAGTAGCTTAAATGCAAATATAAATATAACAGTAGCAGCAGGTCTATGCAATATGCATATGCAGAGTCTCAGTTTGGTGCAGCAGGTGTGTGCAATTTACATATTTGCATGTGCAGAGTCTCAGCTTGGGAGGGGGGAGAGTCCAATGTTCCGAGACTCCTCCTGCCAGCCTGGTGTTCCTTCTGGCTGGGGCTGAGAGTGGGGAGGGAAGAGAGTTCAGCAGCCTCACAGCCTGGTGGATGAAGCTGTTAGTGAGTCTGGTGGTACGGGATCGGAGACTCCTGTACCTCCTTCCAGAGGGCAGGAGGGTGAACAGACTGTGTGCAGGGTGATTTGAATCACTGACGATTGTGATGGCTTTGCGGGTGAGGCAGGTGGTATATAGGTCTTGCAGGGAGGGGAGTGGTACACCAATTATCCTCTCAGCTGTTCTCACAATGCGTTGTAGGACAATGTCGCCACTGTGGAGAAATCGCAGAGGAATGCGGCACTTTGTTACGATAAATAGCGCGTGACAGACGTCAGTGTCACTCTGGGATCTCAGATTTTTCACAGATATGCATGAGGCTTACCTGTAGCACAGCTGACGGCCAAAAGTCGAAACTCATTATTAGTATTTTATGACCAAATTCCGGTTTCATTTGGGTCGACCCTCATAGTTGGAGCACACCCTCCGGTCCCCCTTTTTAAACAGGGGGACCACCACCCCGGTCTGCCAATCCAGAGGCACTGTCCCCAACCGCCAGGTGGTGTTACAGAGACGTGTCAACAAAGGTGGCAAACAAAGAAAACATAAGAGGCTGCAGGTGCAGAATCCTATATGGAGGTGTGGCAATGATGGGTGGGATTACTTATTGTTTGAAAATGTATTGAGGAGCATGACAACACCACGCTGGGAATTTCACCCAGAGAATTACTCAAGAGATATATTGGGGAGATGGCTGACAGTGATCTGACTGGCTTCCAATGTCACTCCCAAGCTCACACATGTTAATGCAATCTCTTGCTACCTGGGAATTATCAAAATTACCCAGACCTCCGCAGTGACTTTGTCAGCAGTCTACATAGCTCGGTTTGGGACATGGATATGGTTTAAGAAATGCCTCTGTTCTCTGAAAGGCTGGTTTGTTTCACAAATGTCTTTTGAAAGATTACCTTTTACAACCCATTGCTAACCCGATGCCAGTATGTGTTAAAGAAATACTTTCAAAATTTTTTGTTACAAGGTTGTAAGACATGTGTTACAAAAGACACTGCTACTGTTTGAACAATGGCTGCTTGTGATGTTACAAGATGAATGCTGCCTTGTAAAATTATTTTGTTTACATGTTGGGCAAATTGCTTAGTTTGCTTACCGGAAATTGCTGTCATACTGTTTGTGGTGTACAGTACACCCACACCATTTAGAGTTTTTGGCTAATATTGATAAGCAAATTTCAAAGAATTAATTATTGGGCTACTTGAACCTATTTCAACTCATTTAAACAACTTTTTGTTTTCTTGAAAAATTTGGATTTATTTACCACAGCTGTCTCCAGTTTTTCTTGTGAAACAGATGTAATGCACAGTTTCACTATTGCATAGTTTGGAATAGTGTTTGAATTTGTTGTTTTGTTACAGCATGTGTTTGTGAAAAAGTAAAAGGTAGGTTATACAGTGTTCCCCAAGAAGTGAAACAACACTTAACGGTTGAATGTTACAGTTCAGTGTATTTACTGGAAAAAAGAAAACTACAAGGCATAATGTGCAATTCTGTATTTGAACTCTTGTTTATGCTGATGTTTTTTTTTACCTTTATTAAAAATATTTCCAACTCTCTATTGCTCATATTATTGGCTTAATGTCAATCATACACTCTAAAAAGTAACTCAGAGAAGCTTCTAGCACCACTTGATTTAATACATGGATCCAAGTAAAAAAAAATTGTAATTAGTTGATTTTGATAAACTTTCTGTGTTCCAAACTTATTTTTTTCAAGTTATGAATAAATAAAAATGTTCTTAATTACATCAACTTAATTTTGCTTGCAATTTGAACTCAAAATTCATTGTTGATGGGTTTAAAACAACATTCAAGTTGTTTTAACTTAACAACTTGGTTTGATAATATAATTATGTCAACATTGACTTCACATTTTAAGTGCCCTCTCGTCACACAACATGCAAATTTGACAGTGGGTTAGCAGGATGAAAAACCTTGATACAAGCAACATTTCATGGTGAGTAAAATTTATTTTTAATAGTTCTAGTGGGGTTAGGACACCACATCGGCATGGTTAGTGTTGGTCACAGTGTAAAGGAAACGTGCTCTTTGAAGAATTTAACAATGATGATGGAAGTGCCGCAATGCATCATGGGAGTTTGGGATGAGAGAGTCAAGATTTAAACATTGATTTCATGATTTTTTTCGATGTTCTGATGTTAATATTGTTATTGGTAGTTGTGTTTGGTTGTGTTCTTGTTCTTCAGTTAATCTAAATATTTCGTTACTTTTCGTCTCAAACTTGGAATGAGACGTATTGAACATTTAATCTGCTCCTGCTACTACTCCAAAACTGAGAAAGATCAACAGAATAGTTCCCTTTTGCCTCTGGGCTTATTAAAAGCCTGATACTGCCTGTGCAGACTCAGTCCACAGTGCCCATGACAGCATTGTATTCCCAAATAATCACATTATTAAGGTCCAACAAAAAACAACCATTTTTTCTACTTAAAAGTGGGCAGCCAATTTATTTGAGTTATCAACTTCAAAATCTTGCATTTATTAAGTAATTAGTACTTAAAATGATCTTTGACTGATGACAAAAAATGAATTCACCCAAAGTAATATAGTTTGTTGGTTCAATGTAACTTCTAAAGAGGTTGCCATAACTTAAAAAGACTAATGCAAACTGTTGCATTGATTTTTTTTTGTTGAGTCTAGACATTTCTTTTGAGAGTGTAGCCTTTTTTTATTATAGAAATTAAAACATACAGTAACAAGGAAATTGTCGCATTCATTGTTTAATGCACACAAAGTTGTTCTTTGATACCAGTAAGCTTAATTTTTAGAAATATATTTCCAAGACATAAGGCACATCTGTAGATAATAAGCAAAAAATACACCCTTGGCATGCAAACTTGATAGAATGGAAACTAGAAATAAAACTCTGGTCACTCTCTCCTATGAATTACTCCAGTGTGCATTTCATACAGCCACAATCTCATTCAGTTCTTCCCGTAAAAATAATTTAAAATATCAGAAAAAAACATCAAAAGTATTTATGAATAAATACGGTCTTTGTAATGCTACAAGTAATTGAATAATAATCCGAACATCTTCTTTTCTGACTTGAATACCATGCTCCAAGCACTTCGTGTGCATCCAGCCGTATCCGTGGAGGCGACCATGGGCATCCAGTTGACTGATGATGACGTCTATTGTTTCAAATTGTTCCAACATCAGCGAAAGTATGACGGCAAAGCTCATTAGCTTTCAGAATCCTATTGAGATGGCTTAGACTTATAATGAATCCATTGGATGAAATAGAAGCAAGTATTTATTTGTATGTTAGCCCAATATGAAAATAAAATAAAACATCATAAATCATGTCTATTGTTTCCTTTGCCAGTCACCGTGTTGCGTTTGCGTGAACAGCATGCATCCTCTCAGATCACAAGCACTCATCAAGAACATAGAGGTGTGCTAAATTTAACGCCATATTTATTCTGTTCCTTCGCTTTATTATAGCGAGATAATGCTTTAATAACGTGTGCCCACACAATAGAAGGTGTTCCCTCACCTTAACAAAATATTCTGCACCCTGACACCAGCGGGGCTCCATAACAATCTCTGTGCACATAGAAATAATATGTAATCACAAATTTGTCCTTGCAAATTTGCAATTACTTGCTGATGCACACACATCATTTTCAACAACTTCAGGGAGAAACTTGAACATTTCTTGTTTTCATTGGAAACATAGCTGGGTCCTAGCGTTGGGTGGCCAAAAATGTGCCAAATCAAAATTAAACAATATTAATAAAACTCTCCACAAGGGGGTGCAAGAACCAGACAAATAACAACAACCTGGCCTTTTTAACACATTGAGTGTGTCTTAAGTATTTATTGATGTGTTCATTAAGAGTACTTTCTTTGTAGAATGTAAACGTAGACATGATAATAAATTGTGTTTCATTGTAATTTTTAGTGTATTTGTGACAAGTCATTTTTGTATGTGTTGTTCTCATGCTTCTATGACAGTTTAAACAGATGTTTACCCTGAAGAGTGACAACAAATTTAAATGATTTTTCCCCTTTTTGACACTGGAGTTTGGTAACTCGCCTTGGTTTCAACATCGTGCCCAAGAATTATTAATGAATCAAAAATTTATGTTATTCATAATTCTGAATTTCCCACAGTTCATTTTCGGTAATTTATCCATTTTTCAGTAAGTTGGTCATTTATGGCATTGATGATTGAACAATAACATGTCATTAATCAATGATGCAATGGTTAAATTGCTCTGTGATTTATTCACTCCCAAATGACTGTTTACTTGACATTATTGATGAGTAAATATCCACTCACTACAATTAATAATTTGCATTTAATGAAATATTTTTGTATTTCACTTTAAACAGTTTATTACTCTGTCATCACAATTGTACCCTAAATCGTGTGTCTGTGAAGTAAATTTACTTAAGACCTAAATAACATCAGAGTCTACAAATAGCAGAGAAAGTTTGGGTGCATAAAAACCCCTAACAATTATGAAGCATATTCATGACAATTCAGGTTTGTACCCTTACTTTCAAGGGCAAATATATGACAAAACAACATCAATCATATTCTTAATGATGGGACGGGGTGGGTGGATGTCATGCTTGAGATAGTGAGCCACAGTCATCTCCCAGGCGTCCACGAAATAAACATCCATTCCCTGAAACATGGTCCTGAGTATCTTGTCACGTTGCAGTGAAAGCCAGTCACCACCAACCAGTGCTGAAAGGGGAGTTGAAATCCTTTTTAGGTTTGCCGTCCGAATAATAATTCGAGTAGCTGGAGCTCTGGCAAGTAGTCGAACAACTGCCTTGCGGATGCTCATTAACCGACGGATGTAGTACTTGATGGGGAAAGTGGTAAAATGTGCCCAGACACCAAAAACTACAACTGTGGTCTTCCCTCCAGTTACTCCATCAAGTTCATTGGCAACATAATGTAGTTCTGTCACTGGTGAAGGTGCAATACGAATAGGAAGGCCATGGCAGCGGTATGTCACAAAGATGTTTTTGGCATAGTCCAGTGCCACGTAAGGTCCAGACTGCTTCATGTTGTGCAGGTTATATACCTTGAGATCTGAAAGAGTTAGAAAAGAGCAGATAAAACCTATGATCTATTCGATTAAAGGTGTCACAATTTTTTTCAGGGAAATTACCTGATAGTTCTGAAGAGAGGAATTCTAACCACTGCCTGACTGTAGAGTCTCCATACATGTGAACCACCTTGTCTTTGAGGCACTGGCTGATGGCTGAGGCGTTATTGAATCGTTTAACTGTGGAGCCACTCAGTGAACTCCACAGACCTTTGTAATAGTAACCAGCAGGTCCAGGTATGTCCTTGTTGCTGTTCGTTGCAAGTTGACCTATGAAAAGGTGACATTGTGTTGACATAAGTTTTCATCTTTATATAATTAAGTATCTAGATTTATTTGATAATCCAATCATTTTCAGATGTTTTCATCAGCACATGCATCAATTTTTTTCACTACCTCATATTTCTATGGATAGTTATGATTAAATCTTAGTTCTTTGTTATTTTTGGAGAGAAACGTCCATCCTTCTCTGATACAGCTATTAAAGATCACAGGCGCATGTGACTATAACTGTTACAACTGGCTCTTCTCACTGTGGAAGAGTTGCAACTTGAGTTTTAGTCTCTCCCAGATGGCTGAACTCCTC
Source organism: Salarias fasciatus (assembly GCF_902148845.1). Classification (NCBI taxonomy): domain Eukaryota; kingdom Metazoa; phylum Chordata; class Actinopteri; order Blenniiformes; family Blenniidae; genus Salarias; species Salarias fasciatus. Next base: position 21,991,683 of record NC_043761.1, on the reverse strand, counting down.
ACTCTATGACAATGATTGATGCCCACCACCCTGTGCAGAACACAGGCAATTTTTACCCACAATGTCTTTCGTTTAGTCATGAACTTAGGTCTTGAGTCATGGCCATATAGGTGAGGATGGGGATGCTGATGAACCGGTAAACAGGGATCTTTCATTTTGAGCTCAGCTCTCTCATCACCATAACAGTATGGTGCAGTGGCATCAATACTTAAGCCACCTGTTCTGATCTGTGGTAGAGCTCAATAAATAAATCCAAACATACTTGAACTTCTCTACCTGGAGAATGTTTTCAGTCCTGATCTGGAGAGGATCTGTCACCCTTTTCCATGAGAGAACCACAGATTTGGATTTGGAGATACTGATGCACATCCCAACTGTATCAAATCCAGCAAAAAACTGAACCAAACCAAACCAAAACAGAGGTGACACCCTCCAGCACCTCCACTTTATGCCATTCTGGCCTCTGCTGCAGTCTGAAACCAAAACTACAGTTTGGGTGATGAAGCACAACTTTGGCAGAGTCCAGTGCCCACCTTGTCCAAGTCAGGTTTCATACCGAGTAGGGATGCACTTCTCACAATGGAAGTACAAAGACTGAGAGCCTGAAGCAGCAGTTTTGATACTCTATGCTCCCTCAACACTTACAAGACATCTTGACGGACATGATGACAGCCTTTTTCGAAGTCTATGTCAGATTTTTAGTTGTTAAGATGGCCTCTTACAAGCCCGGGATGGCCAGCACATCTGAGAATGACAAATGAACAGCTTCCAGAGGTCTTCCATTTATTCATAACACCAGGACAAAGTGACTGCCTCTAGCCTCCACAAACAACAGGTGACCCTGGTATATCTACCCAAATCCCTTAAATAGCTACGACCAAACCACCCATGTGAAATTCGGAGGGTAATGTTCAATTACGTTGTCAGTTATTTCATTAGTGTTATTTACAGTTAAAGCTCGTGTCTGGAGTTTTGAAAGAGAGAGGTTGTTTTTTAATCCAATGTCTCAGGTTGCGCCCTCCCTCTGCTTTCATGAGCGACCAAGCCACGCCCCTTTAGTTGTGCACGCCATTATCTGTCGGGTGAAAATGAGAGCCTCCAAGTCCTACAGCATCCTACATGTTTAGCTGTTTATGGTGGATGTTCAGCAGACCATGGATATATCCGAGGTAAGCGGGGCAGCTGCTGCGTAGCTAACTCACCTCTGCCTGGGCGAGCGGCCGTGCTCTCTGGCTGCTTGCACACTTTGATTGACAACACGAGAATGCGGAAGCTCGAAATCTATTGGCTGAAGCTGACCGGCGCTTTTTCGGATAACACGGGGGTCTATGAGACGAAGGCGGGGCTCATAAATAAATTTTTATATTGCTTTATGCTAATATTATCTTGTAGTATCGAACCAGACTATCACATTTAAACTCTGTTGAAAAATGATACATACGTTGGAAACGAACGGAAACTCCGGACATGAGCTATAAGTTACCCTATGTACAATAACAATTAGTCCTACTTTGTCCATCTTAAGTTACCCATTAAGTTTCTTTTAAACCATACATTACAAATCCCCCCGGTGAAACCTCCCCATTGGGTTTTACTTGGGCCAGTCCAATAAGAATGATGATTTTCAGCTGGCCTGCACTCACGTGGGCATGCCTCCATGCCGGTGCCCAAATCAATCACCTCAAAGAAGGAGAACTGATGAGAAGTCAAATAAGGAAATGGGTGTGAAAACTAACTAAATCAGGATCCAATCTTCAGTTGTTAACACAAAACCATTTGTAAAAGAAATGCAATGCATTCACCTAAATGAAGACCCAAATAAATGTGTGAGGGACAGAAACTAAATAAAAATGTACAAAATCGAATGCGGGTGGCAGAATACACCTGACTAGTGAGGATTGGCTGCCAGCTTCCTCACAGTCTACAAGGAACATGTAGACTGAATTTTCAAATTCACATGCCCTTTGAACAATCTGTGAAAGGGTGACACACTGGTCTACAAGAACACAATCCATGGTTGATTCTCCTGTATCTGTGATCTGACGTTCATCTGGAGTCTCATTTCCATTAACCCTGCAGAGAATTTCCCAGGGAGCCTGAGAAGGATGTTATGCATTTTCTAGTGCACCTTGACAGAGGGACTTATTTGTTGATATCTGTCAAGGATAAAATAAGATACTCATTTGGAATTTGGATTAATAATTGAATTGATAACAGTGAAGGGTTAAGAGTGTTAAAGCTGGAAGTTGGAATCATTTGAGACACAACCCTCTGCTATAGTCTTTCTCAGCATACCCTCAATATGTGCTTGGGTCTAGTGGGTCTGGCCCACAGTCTCCCCTGCCACCTGATCCAGCTCACCCCCGGATGGTGATAAGTTGACAACTCTCTTCATCCCAGTGTCCAGATCATGCCATCCCAGGTCAGGTGAACCAACAACAAAGTGGATCATTGACCTGAGTTCCCACGAGCTGTGGTACCATGTACACTAATGAGCATCTGTGTTTGTACATGATGTTTGTTGTGGATGACCATGATGAGTAAAAAAGCCCAGAAGCAACTGACTGCTTGGAATCAGATCGGACAGGCCATTGCCAATATGACATTTGAAATCACCCAGTGAGACGATAGAGTCCATTGTTGGCACCCTTTTAGGACCTCTCCCACTCACTCAAAGAAGGCTGAATACTCTAAGTGGCTGTTTGGTGTAGAGTTGTTCCGATTCCGATACCACAATCGGAAATTGCGCCAATACTGCCAAAAATGCTGGCATCGGTATCGGCGAGTACTGAAGTCCAGGCACCGATCCGATACCACGTCATTAATTAAATTAGTACTCTATTTACTGGTCAGCTCCGTCAGCTCTGTTAGCTCCTTTAGCTCCGTTAGCACTGACACTTCTTCGTCTGTAATGCTTTGGCAGCTTGCATCCCTGTGGTTGCACTACCGCCATCTGCTGGTCGTTAGCTCTGACACAGTTCTTTGCCATGCCACTGTGCTGCAACTTGCTCTTCTTGAGAAGAGGAAGAATAGATCATGTGACAGACGTACAGCGCCGTTAAAGAAGCCTATTTTTTTGTTTAGAGTGCAGCTTCTGCTCTTTGGATTTTTATCTTTTGAATGTGACTTCATAGGTTGGTTTTGGACTGTAACATTTTGGAAAGTAATCTTTTAAGTTGCTGTTGAACTATTTTTTTACTGTTCTATTTAAATTCCCTGTTCATTTTACTGTTATGTTTGCACCCTAATTAAAAAAAATATTTCTAGATTTGTTTATTAAGTTACTGTTGCACTACTGTTATTTATTTATACTGTTTTATCTAAATGCCTTCATTTTACAATATTGTGTCTGCACTTTAATTTAAAAATGCAACAACATATATTCCTAGATTTATTTAAGTTGTCGTTTCACTACTGTTTAATATTGTTCTATTTAAATTCCCTTTTAATATAAAAATATTGGGGCTGCACTTAAAGTTATTGAAAATAATTATTCCTAGATTGATTTAGTTCAATTGCATTTGCACTATTGTTTTTTATACTGTTCTATTTAAAAATAAATGCCTTGAATTTGCTGTATTGATTCATGTTTAAGAGGATTTAACCTGAGCCAGGCCTCACCACAGTGATAATCATGTGACAGTCATGCAGGCATGGCATGGTATTATTTTATAATAGGCCTATACTGGTATCGGATCGGTACTCGGTATCAGCCGATACCAAAAGTAAAAGTATCGGAATCGGTATTGGGAGGCAAAAAATGGTATCGGAACATCTCTAGTTTGGTGCATAGTGCATCACCTCCCCATCACCTTAACAGAGTCAAATAATGCTTTTACAAGTCTACCAAAGTCATCTATATTCAATAATAAGCTTGTTTAGCATCCTTAGCACTATGTACGACTTTTGCATCACGAAATATAAGTAATTATATATGCCATTTTTTTTTAAACACGGAAGTCCAAACAACTCGACGTCATTCACACACGCCTCTCCCGCTTCATGTTGTCATGATAACCCGGAACTGGCATAGCAGTATGACTATGTTGAGCATACTTAGATGTCTCATACATAGAACATGGGCTGCCAGTGGATGGATGTGTCTATCAAGTCTATATTGAAGGGGTGCCCAAGCCTGTTCCTCGGGAACCCCTATCCAGCATGTTGTAATTCTCTGACTGGTTCAACACACCTGAATCTAATGATTGTGTCATCGCGAAGCAGTGAAAAAAACCCAGTGATGAGCCTGTCACTGCATGTGTTGAAGCAGGGGGAGAACTGAAACGTGATGGTTAGGACCTCTCCAGGAACAGGATTCGGCACCCCTGCAATGTTGTACATTTCTATGGTGCCTATATGCCGCCATCTAGTGGATATTGTCGGTGAAGCAGCAGTAATTGAAAGTCCATGGAAGTCAGTGGCTCTCCAAAGTATGTTATGCTGCTTTTGCGTATTTGGCACTTCATGATTGGTTCCACTGCCTGACGTGAACCGGTAGGAAGCCAGTAGTTTGAGGAGGGTGGGTAGAGCGCCTACTGAAGATTACTCAAATGTAAAAGAATAAAGAGAAACACTGACTTAACTCAAGTTTTTATGAGGCACACACAAACAATGTTAAAAGCTCATAAAAGTCTTTTTTGTTTTTTTCAAAATAGGGCCCCTTTAAGCCAAAGGGAGGCAACTCTCTCATCCACCAGGTGTATCCACCAGGACTTGTGAGTATCCCCAGACTCACCTGGCGCTTCCCACACTGTGCAACACCTGAGGAGGAAAGAGACCAACCCTTATGAAGGACTACAGTTCCAGAGCCAATGTTGCTAGGGTTGTGAGACAGACTATATCTTGTCAGTACATCCCAACACTCTCAACCAGCTCCATTCTATGTTCTGTAGTGATCTGTTTTAGGGTCTGATGATGCCACATGGTTCACCGCTCTCTCACACTTGATGAGCAATGTGTTTCTGTGTTTCATCTTCATGGATGAGGTTTGGCTGTGTTTGTCTGGGTCATATTTTTGAAAGATGAATTTCTAATTCTCCAAACAAATGCTCCCGTACAGTATTGACTACTACTGTAATTTAGTCCATTTAATTTTTAGACATTAGATTGTAATCAGGGCATGTTGCTGGCAGTAAAAATTGGAACTTACCTTCCATTTTTGGAAACACAGTGACATGAGCAGGTCCTGAAGCTGGAATGCCAACGTTCATGGTGACACCACTGATAAAAGCAAACATGGTAAATTGTTACAGCACAACAATAAAAACTCTTCAATGATTTGAAAACATTTTAGCAAGTTGTAGTTGTGCCTTGGTTGAGATCAGTGCTGCAAGAGTATCACTTGAAATTTCAATTTTCAGAAGACTCTTGCCCAAACGTTTTTTGATTGTCCAGTCATCCATTTTCATCAATAGTGCAATTTATTTCAAGAGTCATCGACATGTTTACCACTCACTTTTTGAAGAGTATGTCCTCCTTGGCCTTGGGGGGTTTTGGTTTTCTGACAAAGTGGTTGATCCTGGTATCACAGCTCAGATTCTGTGGCTTGTAGCAGAACCACAGCTCACCTGTATTGAGGTCAGTGTAGTTACACTGTGGCTGCTGGGTTGGAGGCAGACACACACTGCACATGGTAGACTCAGTGAGCGAGCCTGATTGAAAAGTGCTGTAGAAGTCCACTCCATTAGGCTTCTCACCAGCAAACCTCTGCACGAATGGGATTGCCTCACTTGGATGTGCCAATGTTACCTGATTGAATAAAGAACCAAAAAAGGGTTTGTAAGAACCAATCACTAAGATTTTGCTAAGTGTAGCAAAAACCTCAATTATTCATACACTTAACAAAAATATAAACGCAACACTTTTGTTTTTGCTCCCATTTTTCATGAGATGGACTCAAAGATCTAAAATTCATTCCAGATAAACAATATTACCATTTCTTTCAAATGTTGTTCACAAATCTGTCTAAATGTTTGATAGTGAGCACTTCTGCTTTGCTGAGATAATCCATCCCACCTCACAGGTATGCCACATCAAGATGCTCATCAGACTCCATGATTAGTGCACAGGTGTGCCTTAGACTGTCCACAATTAAAGGCCACCCTGAAATGTGCCTCTTTTTGTTTTTGATTTATTGGGGGTCACGGGACTCAGAACCAGTCAGTATCTGGTGTGACCACCATTGCTGACAGAGGGTTCCACCAGATGTTCCCAGCAGACCCTCACAACATATTTGGGTCTGCCAAGTCTGTCTGGTTTCCTTCTCTGCCAGCGAATCCAATTCACCAGCAGGTGGTGATCGGTTGACAACTCTGCTCCTCTCTTGCCTTGCCTTGCTTAAGTTGTTTGCTTTACTTTTTTCTTATTTACTTCTTAATAAATAGGGTAGGCATTTTCAGCGTTGCGCTTCAGCCTACAGCCGAGTAGAGGCTAGTGGAAAAGGGTCTCATGTGATCGTTGGCATTATTGCAAATGTTATACAGATCCTTGTAAAAAAATTTGCATATTGTGATAAAGTTCAGTATTTTCTGTAATGTACGGATAAACATTAGACTTTCATATATGTTAGATTCATCACACACAACTGAAGTAGGTCAAGCCTGTTATGGTTTTAATATTGATGATGTTGGCCAAAAAGTAAAGAAAAATCAACAATCCCTATCCCAAAAAATTAGTATATTATGAAAGGGTACTCTAAAAAAGCTATTAACCTAATCATCTGAATCAATGAGTTAACTCTTACCACCTGCAAAAAGACTCCTGAGGCCTTTAAAAACTCCCAGCCTGGTTCATTACTCAAAACTGCAATCATGGGTAAGACTGCCAACCTGACTGCTGTCCAGAAGGCCATCATTGACACCCTCAAGCAAGAGGGGAAGAACAGAAAGAAATTTCTGAGCGAATAGGCTGTTCCCAGAGTGCTGTATCAAGGCACCTCAGTGGGAAGTCTGTTAGAAGGAAAAAGTGTTTCAGAAAATGCTGTACAACTAGAACAGGTGACCGGACCCTGAGGAAGATTGTGGAGAAGGGCCGATTCCAGACCTTGGGGGACCTGCGGAAGCAGTGGACTGAGTCTGGAGTAGAAACATCCAGAGCCACGGTGCACAGGTGTGTACAGGACATGGGCTACAAGTGCCGCATTCCCCAGGTCGAGCCACTTTTGAACCAGAAACAGCGGCAGAAGCGGCTGACCTGGGCTACAGAGAAGCAGCACTGGACTGTTGTTCAGTGGTCCAAAAGTACTTTTTTCGGATGAAAGCAAATTTTGCATGTCATTCGGAAATCAAGGAGCCAGAGTCTGGAGGAAGACTGGGGAGAAGGAAATGCCAAAATGCCTGAAGTCCAGTGTCAAGTCCCAACAGTCATGATGGTCTGGGGGCCATGTCAGCTGCTGGCGGTGGTCGACTGTGTTTTATCAAGGACAGGGTCAATGCAGCTAGCTATCAGGAGATGTTGGAGCACTTCATGCTTGCATCTGCTGAAAAGCTTTATGAGGATGAAGACTTCATTTTTCAGCACAACCTGGCACCTGCTCACAGAGCCAAAACCACTGGTAAATGGTTTACTGACCATGGTATTGCTGTGCTCAATTGGCCTGCCACCTCTCCTGACCTGAACCCCATACAGAATCTGTGGGATATTGTGAAGAGGAAGTTGAGAGTCACCAGATCCCCCACTGTGGATGAGCTTCAGGCCGCTATCAAAGCATTCTGGGCCTCCATAACACCTCAGCAGTGCCACAGGCTGACTGCCTCCATGCCACGCCGCATTGAAGCAGTCATTTCTGCAAAAGGATTCCCGACCAAGTATTGAGTGCATAAGTGAACATGGTTATTTGAAGGTTGACTTTTTTTGTATTAAAAACACTTTTCTTTTATTGGTCGGATGGAATATGCAAATTTTTTTTAGATAGGGATTATTGGTTTTTCTTCACTGTTTGGCCAAAATCATCACTATTAAAACAATAAAAGAACTACTTCAGTTGTGTGTAATGATTCTAACATATATGAAAGTCTAATGTTTATCACTACATTACAGAAAATAATGCACTTTGTCAAAATATGCTACATTTTTGAGAAGGACCTGTATGTGCTGTCATGAAGGTAAAGCTGACCTCAAAATCGGTTAAAAATCAGACTTAACTTATTACCTCAACCTGTGACTTTCCTTCCCAGGGTAAGAGGAACACAGCAGAGTAGGTGCCATCGAGATGATCCACCACTTGACCTGCCACACCTGCTTCAAGTGGCCGGTTGTGCAGCCGAGTCAGTAAGAAATCTCCCCCATGAGTCTTGGGACGACCCTTAAAGTCAGACATCTTGATCATGACCTCCAGCTGATCCCCCACGAGCCACGATCCACCTCCTGGCCTTGGCAGAATGACAAAATTGCTGTGGGCTGCATTGCTGGTACCTTGCAGGGACACAGAAGTTGAAATAGATGGAGTATTTGGCCAAGCTATGGAATCTAAAAGGATGTTTTCCTCATGAATCTCCTCGGGAGACAAAGGTCGGAAGGTGCAGGAAGTTCGATTCGAGCCTGGATCACTGGAAACTCTTTTGATCTTGAATGGAGGCTTCTGTGTTTTCTGAAACTGGAAGAACCAAAGTAGGTATTCTCAGTTAGTGGAGGCTTTTCCTTTTATGCTTGATTTAAACACATTCTATCCAGTGGTGCTGTTCTTCAATCCAGTGGCATCACTTGATGTGAAACATATTAACCACTATCCTCAATGCTTACTATAAGTTCTCACCTCCAGAAATTCGATGTGATAAAATATGTAGACAAACAGACTCAAGTACACAAAAATGATGCCAGACTTCAGGAATCCTTTCCAATCTCTGTCCATGATGGATTCAATTTTTGACTTTATCTGATGAGAAGACAAGAACAAATTTAAAACAGGGGTAAACAAAAAAAAAGTTTCAGAAAAGATAAGCAACAGTCTTAACCGATTCCAAATGAATGATATGAAGCATGCTGATTCCATCAGAATCAAATTTACAAATATCTGCACACATATGTAATTATTCAAGTTATTATTTTTTATTTCTGGTCCTGTTCACATCTTTGAAATAAACAAACAGATTTTTTTTTTTTTTTAATTTGCGTGGTTCGTGCAAACTCTATTCATCCTGTCACAGTGTTTAATTATCAGTGTATTTACCACTGGTTCATACATGTTTTCACATTCCTTGGAGACTTATCTCATCACTTTGTCTTGTTGATGTTTATGCAAACTGATCTGACATGAAACTTGGAGCCCACAGCTTTTTTAAAATTTGACCTGGACTTGAGTGGCACTCATTATCTGATTCAACAGAGCTCTGTTCACAATGAAGCTGTCATCAGTGTGGGTTGTGAACTATGGAGGACCAAAACTGCTAAAATTAGAAATAAACACAGAAATCTAAAAATGGATCAATATAAAAATACATGTGCCAATTTATCATACAAATTCTTTTTTGTTTTCCATGAGAAAATCTAGGTCATTTCATTTTATGACTGGTTTATGACCAGACCTGAATGCTGCTGTTTACTCTTTATACAGGCAGGGCAAGTTGTGCAAAAAGTACTGAAACATTCAACCGTTGAGTAAGTGCAGTCGAATCTTTCACTATAGACTGAGAAATATATTCATTCTAAATTCTTCCATCAGCATTATGACATAATATACATACAAATTTTCATTGCAGACCAAAATGTTCCATTTGTACGGTGGATGACAGGTGCAAATGTGCTGCAAACAGCAAAAACGCTGCAAAGACAGAAATGATCCAAAAACCAAACACTCACAAACACTTAAAACAGATGCAAGGAAAAACAATGCTGCAATCACAGAAATGATGCAGAAGCAAAGACTTGCAAAAATCACAAAACAAATGCAAACGAAAAATGCTGCAAATTCAGTCCACAACGAAATGCACCAGGTCGCTCCAAAACAGAAGTGCACCAGACACTAAGAAGAAGAAGAAGAAGAAGAAGAAGAAGAAGAAGAAGAAGAAAAAGAAAGAAAGAAATCGCTGCCTTCTTTTTCTTCTTTTTCTTCAAGTTAGAGTCTCCTTTTGTTCTTTGTTCTTGCACGATCAAGCTCCTTCATATATTCGCGATCTGCTCCAGCCTTACTCCCCTGCGAGGGCTTTAAGGTCTATGGATCAGAATCTCTTAAAGGTGCCGCGTACCCGATTCAAGACCAGAGGAGACCGATCATTCCAGGCTGTTGCTCCCAGGCTCTGGAACGATCTCCCACTCTCTCTCCGTTCAGTTGTGTCTGTTGACACTTTTAAGACACAACTCAAAACCTTCTTATTCTCTCAAGCATTTGCTTAGTGTTTCGGGCCTGTTTTGATCTAATTTTTAGTGTTGTTTATTTATTTATTGTGTATTTATTGTTGTACTATTTATATATGCTGTGAAGCACTTTGTGGCTTTTTTGTCTGTGAAAGGTGCTATACAAATAAACTTTACTTACTTACTTACTTACTTACTTGTTAGATATAATTTGTCTAATTTGTCCAACTAACACCATGTTCTTTATGTTACTTTGCTTTTCCCCAACAAGGTGGTCGTAACAGCGTCTCATCCTGTGAGTGTCTGATTTCCCTGTGTGAAGTTGAAGACTCGACCTCAGTCATGTTTGATTTGATGCTAGTTTGGATGGGTGTTGTGAAATAAAAATCTGTATTTGTTTTTCAATTCATTCTGAAGAGTTTCCAGAGGGGTTTTAAAAGAGAAGCATCATCCCAAAATGAGCTCTCACATTTTAGAAAACACGTCCTGCAACCTGGTGTTGTTTGCATACAACCTGCCAGGAAAAAAACAAGTCCAAAATAATATCTGGGCCTTGACACATGACCTTCATGTGATATTTCATCTGTGTATCTCATTGCTCCGATAAGAAAACATAAAACAGGTTAATATAAAACTGAATCACCTCCATCATAAACAGCATATCTGGTATTTTGGGAAGGATAATAAAACACCTCAAATGAAAGAACTCTCTGTTCGAAACAAAAAAATGTTATGTTAATTCTTACATTGTTTGATTGGAGCATTATGTTAACATTTTTGACTCATTGAACTCATTGAATTTTTCTTCAGACTGTATTATTAGATTTGATCAAGTTCAATCCGGTTCATCTTTAGATAGCCAAAAATGTTGCCATTAGTACTTTTGCATATAGAAGCTATCTCTGCAGACTGTTTAACAGATAATTCATTTCTATGACTTTTTTTCTTACAAGCAAGCTTTGTCCCTGCTTGTTTTCATAAGGCATTTGAATCACACTTCAAATTCTGTAAAATTAATACAAATTTACTACTCATTCAACTGACTTCGGTGACACCAGTGTCAAGATTCAGAACAGGAATTGATCATTTGTTAAACTAATATAAAGTACAAAAGTACAAAGTTCATTTCGGCACAATCAAAAGCAACAATTCATTTTCACGATCTATGAAGAGAAAAAGAATACAGGTTGTGTTACCTTGGCTGACTGTGGTGGAAAACAATACAATGAAGTCCAAGAGTTTGTTGTGCTGATCGAATTTGAATTTCAGGAGAAGGAAGCCAGATCTGGAGGGGAAGCAGACGCACACAGCAGTGCTGCAGGAACCACCCTCTGTCATAAATGTCCTCTTCTCACGGATACAGCAGTTGACCAACACCTGCTTGGCAATGAAACAGACTCCAAGAACAACAACATTGTCTGGTGGCATAGTTGCTGTAGTAGCTCCTATCTCAGTGTTTATTACTTTAAGCACTGATGACATGGTAAGTAATAATAATGTTATTAGGGGCATCACTGGGTTTTTAGTGTGGGGGGGTTTGGCCTCCAGGAGATGTACAGGATGTGAACGAATGCAGTGCAAAACTCCACAAACAGCCAACAACAACTGAGAAATTATTCATCATTATTTAAGTTTTTTCTTGTTCTGTTTTCCATCCATCCATCTTCTATGCCGCTTACTCCTTTCCAGGGTCGCGGGTGGCTGGAGCCGAGGGCGGGGTACGTTCTGGACAGGTCGCCAGTCTGTCGCAGGGCTAACATATACGGACATACGAACATTCACACGCACACCGAGGGGCAATTTAGGGTGACCAAATAACCTGACATGCATGTTTTTGGACCGTGGGAGGAAGCTGGAGAACCCAGAGGGAACCCACGCACACACGGGGAGAACATGCAAACTCCACACAGAAAGGTCCCAAGCCCCGGCCGGTACTTCAACCCAGGATCTTCTTGCTGTGAGGCAAGAGCGCTAACCACTGCGCCACCATGTGGACCTTGTTTTTTTTTGTTTGTTTGTTTGTTTTATTTTATGTTATTTTATTGTTTGATACAGTACAATGACAAAGAAAAGTTTGCAGAGTAACAGTGTTACAGGTGCAGTTCTCAAACTGGGGTCCCTTTACCAGATGGGACCCCCAGTCAGACTTTGGGGGTCTATGAAAAAATGTCAAATGTCAAAAAAAAAAAAAAAAAGTGTCTAACTACATGTAGGTTGCGATGCATTAAAAAACAAAATCGTTGCTCCAACAGCTATGGACCAAAAAAAAACTCTAACATGATTGATACCCATCATTAAATCTGTCATTCATTCCTCTCAGAGACTAAGCAAAGGAAAGAGTGATTAGTACATTAGCCTGAAAACAGGAATGGTGAATTTGGCTGCAACTTCAGAAAAAGTGCAGAGAGCTTCTGATATAGTGGTCAACGAGGATCTAAAGGCCTCAGTATACTCCCCCGTCGCCGCCACGGCGTTCCTACGCCGGCAACCCTACGCCGCTACTGAACATATCTTGCTCCTGCGTCAAGGGAACGCCCTCCTCTGCCAAGCCGCTAGCAGTCACAACAACAATGCGGCTTCCGTAGCTCCGGCTTTACCTAGACATAGATCTATAGACATAGATTTCTAGACATACGTATCTAGACACGCGTGCATTTACCGAACATATATCTGCATATATGACATATCTGGTGACACCGGGCTGTGGTGGAGGAGAGGCTGAGCAGACCGTGATGAAATATTGGTGAAACTAATGAGCTTTTGGACGATTAAAGCCGTTTTCGGAGCGGCTATACACGTAGCCCCGTCTGCTAACAGTGCTAACACTGCTAACAATATGGGGATGTGCGCCGCTCAATTTTGGATCTCAATTTCTCCCGAAGCACTGTTCGGATCAGAAAAGCATTTCGGGTGAGTTCTACTTTATTCTATAAACAACGCGAAAGCGGACCAATCACAGCCCTCGACGTTCACGTCACCACGCGTCGAAACGACGCAAAGTCACAATTTTCGGGAGGCGCACGTCAAGCCCCGACGTAGCCCGACGTAGCCCGTCGTAGGGCTACGACGTCTACGTCATAGGAACGACGTAGCGGCGACGGGGAAGTATACTGAGGCCTTTAGAGTCTATTAGTTATCCGTCACTCCAAGAATAGAGAAACTGTGTTGTGAGAAAGAGACTCACCTTCTCACTGATTTAATCTGTTAGTGATGTGAGTGACTGAGTTGTGTGTGAAAAGACTAGTTATTACACATATTTGCTGGATGACTCCATTATTATCTACAGGGTGTGCAGAATTATTAGGCAAATAAGCATTTTGACCACATCATCCTCTTTATGCCTGCTGTCCTACTCCAAGTGGTATAGGCTTGAAAGCCTACTACCGATTAAGCATATCAGGTGATGTGCATCTCTGTAATGAAAAGGGCCTTGGTCTAAAGACATAAACACCCTGCATCAGATGTGCATAATTATTAGGCAGCTTTCTTTCCTTTGGCAACATGGGTCAGAAGAGAGATTTGACAGACTCCGAAAAGTCAAAAACAGTGAGATGTCTTGCAGAGGGATGCAGCACTCTTAAAATTGCTGAGCTTTTGAAGCATGATCATCGAACAATCAAGCGTTCCATTCAAAATAGTCAACAGGGTCGCAAGAAGTGTGTTGAGAAAACAAGGTGCAAAATAACTGCCCATGAACTGAGAATAATCAAGCATGAAGCTGCCAAGATGCTAAATTAAATGAATATATGAAATACAATATGAATACGTAACATGAAGTATAAATGGTACGGAAAATCAAACATCAAGATTCTTTCAGTAGAAGCCACTGGAGCACGAAGAGTGACAGAGATTCTCAGTGCAGCCCACAAGTTGGGGTAAAGTTCTGCCAGCTTCTTCTCATGAAGTTGTAGCTGAGGTGGAGGCACCAGGACGAGCACTTGATTCTGAGGTGGAAGCAGAGGCGTAATTTACGTAGGGTTGGTGGGTTATGAAAACCCACGGGCCCCCCTGGCGCCCCGACACTCCGTGTTCCGAGTGAGCACTGCTGTGCACGGCTCCGACGCTCCGTGTGCGCACCGCAGCGTTCGGCACCAGTCGGCATCGCTCGGACTCGCTTGGACATGCTCGCCCCCACCCCTGACTCCACTCAGTATTGAATTATAAAAACACATGATTCCAAGAATAAAATGAAATTATATAATAAAAAACCCCATATACATATATGATGTTCACTATGATGTTCACAGGAGTGCATGTATAACATACAATGCACTTGTTTCTGATTTGCAAATTAGATGTTCGGTTTGTTGTCAATGCAGTGGAATGCTGAATAGCACAATGTAAAGCAGCAGTAAACTGTAGTACTGATGTTATAATACAAATCTGACTGAATTCAAGCACTGCTGATATTCACAGCAGCTTTCCCTCTCCTGTGATACTCTTAATTAACATTAATGATGAGCCCAGCTATAAGATATGGGTGGAAAAGTGACCAGCAAGGTCAACGTTAGCTACCCAGATGGCAATTAAAACTTTTAAAAAAAGAATGAAAGAAAATGTAAACACCGTCTGAAATGATCGAGTATAAATTTTCCTGAGGAATGTTAGCTGAGAATACCAATAGTTATCTACATGATCTGCATTATTTTCCACAACAAGCCCCTCCACATTATTGATGCTATTTATTGATTAGTGATTAGCAGCCATGTAGCTTAATCCAGGTTAATGTCACCTTCTGCAACAGAGACATAATTTCATGCGACATTACCTCAGTCTTTCTCCCGTTTCTCCTCCTCGTTTTCTTGTTGTTTCTTCATGGGGCACAGGGACAGTTCTGGTCGTTTTGACATCTGTTCATACGCTGATGAGGGGACGCCCAGAAACAGTCATGGAGTGAATCGGGAAGAAGAGGGGGAGGAGGGGGCGTGGGGCGGGCAGCTGGGGGGCGCGGACGACTCAGTAAATAATATGGTAAACTACTGGAATTAATTAATTGTCTTCGCTTAAGAGTACAACTACTTAGAAAAATTGTGAAAGTTACACTTTTTCTTCTTTCCCATTTGTACTGCTGGCGCAGTGGCGCTGGCGCGCCCTGATGGACGGCGCCCTTAACATCTGCCTATACTGCCTATGCCACTGGCTGGCTCTGGGTGAAACCAATCCGTTGATTACACCGCCCACACCACAGCATGCAACTGCCAACAGAAAAGGAAGGGAGGAAAACAACACCACAATCGAGAGTTACGAATGTAACTATGGTTCTATGAATCCCGGATGACCGGCAGAGCGCTCCGTCACTCGGAATCCTCGTGGTTACGCGAGAAGATTCCGTAGGAGCTGTTCCTGGGTCAAGATCCCAAATTCATACAGTTCCTGGGTCACCCAGGGGTCACGAGTGACGTTTGTTGGTATAGATACTCGAACTGCGCATGCGCGAAGGGAACATTCCAGTGCTTTAAGCACCACTTCTGGCGGTCATCCAGGTTCTATTTCATTCCTACTGACCGCCAGAGGCGGTGCTTAAAGCACTGGGATGACAAATGCCAACTCACTCACAAGGAATCCCAGAGACCAACCTCACAGAGAAGCCTCTCCAGGGCCCAGTACCACCCGCAGTGCATGCAGAGGCACATCGGCCAACCTGTAGAACCTGGACAAGGTGCAAGGCGTCGTCCAGATGGCAACAGCACATAGCTCGTCCAAGGGCACCCCCTTCAGGGCGACCCAAGATGTGGACACCGCCCTGGTGGAACGGCAATGCACACCCTCAGGCACAGGCCGGCCTGCGGCCTGGAAGGGCAAACAGTGTCCACAACCCAGTGGGACAGGTGCTACCTGGAGAGAACGAAGTCCTTACTAGGGCCTCCGTAGAAGACCACTGGATGGCCAGATGTCGGCACATCTGCATAGCAGCCAAGCAGCGTCCCAGAGTTCCAGCCGGGCACAAGAGCCCCGGCCGGCCCCCCGGGTCATCCGACGGGGGACCACATAGAGTGAGCTGCATAGGTTTGCTGTCCTCAGCCCCGACAGCACCCTAGGAAGGAAGCGGCAGTCACAGTGTGATGCCCGCCCTCAGCCGGATGCCACTGGAGACATGCGGGGAGAATGGACAGAGCGTGCAGCTTCCCCACATGCTACGCCAGGAACGTCGTCCTGCGCAACACCCACTGCAGCCCCGCCGCTGCCAGGGGCTCACAGGGAGGCTGACACAAGCTCTCCAGCACCAGATGCAGATCCCAGGCGAGCGCCCGTGGGGCTCTAGGTGGGCGAGCTTCAAAGCCCCCCTGAGGGAACCGACACCAGAGTGTGGCCCCCAATCGCGCCGCCTGCAACCCATGTATGGCGGGCAGATACCACCGCCACATACACCCTCAGGGTGAATGGCGATCGGGCTCGGTCCAAAAAGACTGCAGAACTCCAGGACCACGGGGACCGCAGGGAGCGTGGAGGCCGGTGGGGCACCCCCGCCCTCGCTATCTCTGTCTTGTCCTGGTGTCTGAGGGGCCCGACTCGCTGCTGAGTCAGCTGTTCGGAGCCTGCCAGGTGGACAACCTTGAATTCTAGGGCACCATCTACCAGGTGGCTGTATGGTAGTAGGTGGAGGTTGGCTGCACAGTAACCCTCCCGCTGTGAAAGCGCCATGGCCCTGCTGTGGAACAACCTGTGGAGCAGAGGAAACCCAGCTCACACTGCAGAAAGTGAGTCGCTTGCGTAAGCCACCGCAAACGCACAGCCCCCCTTTGGATGCACCACACCCCTGGTGGGGGAGTCCAGCAGCAGAGGGTGCCCGCCGGCGCCGTGAGGCCCCTGCAGGTAGATAATCTGCAGGGTGGCCAAACCGGTCGCCAACCACAACAGCCAGGTCTGTAGAAAGCCTGGGGAGGGGTCATCACCAGCTACAGACTCCGGGCAAACACCAAGAGCGCGGCTCGGCAGGATAAGACGAGCCAGTGCGAGAGGCTGAGGGAAGGGGCATACGCCACCTGCACAGCCAATGCAACATCACCATGCCAGCAAAGCAGCAGAGCCACATCCGGAAGAGGGAGCAGCTGCATGGCGACCACAACTCCCGTCTGTCCTACAACTCATCACCTGCTGGAAGCCAACACTCACCGCGTGGGACCCATCACCACGGGGTCCAATGCAGGGGAAGCAGCACATGTGGCCTAAAACCTACGGCTAACCAACGGTAGCCATGCCGCCATAGCGAGGATCGTGAGGAGCGCATGAACTACACTGTCCAGAAGGGGAATGGCTGCCCAGCAGCCTCCGCCTCCATCAGCCCCCATAGTAGCGCCACCCGCCAGAGCGGGGGTGCAGTGCAAATCACCGGGCTACCAGCTCAGAGAGCCACCCTCAGGCGGAGTGATCAGCAGCCTCCTGCCCTGTCTGCCGCCCTCACAGTGCCACCCGCTGGAACGGTGGGTGCACAAACAGGGCGACACAACGGCAATGCGATAAGCCGGGGGAGGGTGGTGTACACCGCCCGCATGGCAGACGCTGTACTACCAAGCCCATGAAAGCCAGCTTGGGGCGTGCTGGAGAGAGGGGACAGCCGCCCAGCGGCACCCTCGTTGCCGTGCCATCGGAGCAGTACCAGTCTAGAAGAAACAGCAGCACAGAGAAGCCGAGGGAGGAGGCTTGTGTCACCTGCACAAACAAACCTCAATCACCGGCCAGCAAGCCGGCCGAGGCACATCCAAGCCCCACCACCAGGGGCGGGGAGGGGGTACCCACAGCAGCCAGAAAGTGAGAGGACAAAAGCGATGCAGTAAGCTGAAGGAAGGGGGCACACCCCGCCTGCACACTAACGCCAACCACCGGCCAGGGTCCCAGTGAAGGCCTCCATCCAGGAGAGGGAATGGCTGCCCAGCAGCTCCCTCCTTCAACAGCCTCTATAGTGGCACCACCTGACAGAAGCGGGGAGTGCACAGCACACCAGCAAAATCAACTGAACAGTCATGTGGTAAGCTGTGGAAAGGGGGCGCAAGCTGCCTGCACAGCAAACGCAGAACACCAGACTGTCCAGGAAGGGAAGCCCGACAGCTCCCTCCCCCTCTGCCATAGCGCCACCCAACAACCAGGGCGGGTGCGAGCAACAGGCCAGAACAACGGTGGTGCGATAGATGAGGGACGCCATAGTCGGCCCTACATCGGCATATGCTCCAGGCCGGCCTCAGCCGCGCCATATATGGCTGCCAGAGTCCAACCCCCAAACCTCGGGGGGGGTTGGGGGTTGGGCCTGGCCACCCCCAGCAGCAGAAGATACCTGCACCAGCCCAGTAGTCCGCCGCTCATAGGGCATGTAGCCACAGCCCATGCACGGATTGTCGGACCGCGCCTCCCTGAGGTGAACAGGACCAAAGCAACTGGGACAGTGGTCGTGACCCCTGTAGGGGGGCTCCACAGGTAACACCATGGTGAGAGCCGCTACGTCCTGTCTGCGGAGGTTGAGGGAAGGGGCGTACGCCGCCTGCACAACCAAACCAGACACCATTCACGAGGAACAGAGAGTGGCCACCAGGCGGCTCTCTCTCACCTCCTGCCTGACCGCAGTGCTGCGCGCACGCAACAGGCCAGAGTAATGGCAGCACGGAAGCCGAGGGAAGGAGGCGAACGCCACCTGCACAGCAACCGCAGCTGAGCCCGTCGGAGGAATGGGCGCCCGGGGTAGGAGATGCTAGCGCAGTAAGCTGAGGGAAGGGGGCATACGTCACCTGCACAGCAAACGCAGAGTGTAGCTAGCAGCCGGGCAGCACCACAATGAAAGAACAGTCGACTGGGTCCACCTTCTCCCCACTGCACTGCAGTGGCGCCAGTTGGAGTATTAGGTGCCCAGGACGGTGGTGCGGTAAGCCGAGGGAAGGGGCGTACGCCACCTGCATGGTGGCTCACTTCCTGAAGCCAGGTGAGGGACGCAAGCGGCGTCCCTAGACCCCAGCAACACCGACCACGGTACAACGGCCGCGGTCATCAAACAAACCCGGGGGGAACGACCCGCAACCCCCCATGAGTCATGAAGAGTAGTAGATTCAGCAACCTCACCTTCTGCCCGGAGGTTACGAATGAATCTCTCACCGCAGGCAACGCTGCCTCAGCGTTGCCGAGCAGGTGAACAGGACCGCAACACGTCACAGCCTTTGGAGGGCATCCGCAGCTCCGATCTACAAGGTCACAAGGCTCACAGCGACGGGGCGTCATAATGCCGCACAGGCATGTCCCGTAATCCACAATGTGTATGAACTGTACGTGAGAAGAAAAAAAGGAGCTGTTCCTGGGTCAAGATCCCGAATTTATACAATTCCTGGGTCACCCAGGGGTCACGAGTGACGTTTGTTGGTATACATACTCAAACTGCATATGCGCGAAGGGAACATTCCAGCGCTTTAAGCACCGTCTCTGGCGGTCAGTAGGGATGAAATAGAACCAGCTCCATCCAGTGGCCAAGGAGCGGGCATGACAGTTACTACCAGCCATGATCAATACTTACTTGATTGAAAAACATTCTTATATTCATCTTTCATCCATCCATCGATGTTCTTCTCCTCATCCTGTTGTATTCGGCTCTGTGTGTTTCAAAGTGTGGCAGCCTGCAGGTACTGGCTGCATGTAAAGCCACCCAGTAAATCTGGACTGGATCATCAGTGATGTGGTCGGTGAAGTGGAATGGATTCACTGAAGGGAGCTGAGGCTATGGAGTGAGGGGAAACTGACAGATTATTGTTCATAATTAAGTAAATAATGAACATTTATATGCTGATTCATTTAAAATCACATTCCGACTGTGTTATGTAGAAAATTAAATTGTAAAAAAATAAAGAAAAAAAAAAAATTCTGAGAAAGCACCAAATTATTTTTTTCTCGCTTAAGAATGTTTTAGGGGGGCTACAGTCATCTTAAATAGGCCTAACGACGTCACTGAATGTTATCACTGAAAATAGACTCTGTCACGGAACAAGGTGGAACCCAAAGGCAGACTGGAGCCAACAACAGTTTTTACTGGAAGGCAATACAAAAATAGGCAATCCAAGATCAGTGTCAAAGTCCATGAGCAGAGTCCAAAACACAGAAACAGATCTCCAGACAGGCACAGAAGGAGCGAAATTCAAAGCCAGTACACACATTAAGATTTTCAAGATTTTAAATGACTTCTTTTTTCCTCTCACAGAGACCCCACACATGAAGATTAAAAAAACAAACAAAAAAAAAAAAACCCAAAAAAACAGGCATTGATCAGTTTTGAATGTATTGTTTGTGGTGTGCTCTGGTAATCTCAGCGCAGCACACCACACACACATTATGATTCTGTCTCACTGCCAATCCAGAATGCTGTAAATCATAAATCTGACTTGACCAAACTTGACCTAAAACAACAAGGACAAAGAAGCAACACAGAAACAACAAAGCACAGAACGCAACATGAACACAACATCTGTCTCATTAATTCATCTACATGTCTACAAACCATTACATTATGTGAGTTTGAGGATTGTGTTGTTGCTCATTAATTGCATGTTTTGTTCTGGCCATTCTACCCCTTAGTCTATGTTTTACCCTTCAGCCATTGGTTTCACGTGTTCATGTCTAATGTAGGGGAATCCCAATTGTCCACAAGGTTAAGGGGAGAAGGGCTGCACAACCCTTTAAATCAAGATGAGCTGGGAGCTCACTTGAAAAGAAGGGGTATGAGAAATTTCCCATGATGCACCACATCAGCTGACAAGATGGAAGACCAGAACCAGAAGAAACATATAAATGTAAATAATTAAACATAATTCATTGTATTAATATGAATGACAGTCATATTTTATAACACATCCAATTTCTTCTCCACATAGATCTCAGATACGTTTTGAGTTGTAGGTTACATTTGGAAATCGCTCGTTAAAACAACTTAGGGTAAACGGTTGCTGCGTCTGCCTACGTCACAGTCAGTGACCAGCTACATGATGTCTTGTTTCATCGGATCTTAGGCTGTTTTCACATATATTTGGGTCAAGCCAAAGGCAGCTGCACCAGTAAAAAAGATACAGTGTTTTAATTTTCAACTAATACAGTCCCTTTTCACATATGCTTTTCATGACAGCGCAGAGCAGCCGCTCTAAACAAGGGAAGTGTGGGGTATCCTTGACAACCAGGCGGAAGTTGGTGTAAAACCAAAACAGCAGCCTTGCTCAGGGCTCTTAAGTCTCACGTGACAGTCACGCATTTCGGTCTTTTGTCACACACTCATGCCACACATTGTATTTCTCACGCTGAAAAAAAAAATACCGGTAAATTTGTCTGGTGCGCCGCTGCTCTGGAACCGCAAAGAATCAAACATGTGTGCAAGCCTGTCACTTACCTGGTTTAATGCTAACAAACTATCTATAAACATTAACAAGACAAAATTTATGGTCTTTACTTGTAAAGATAAAGATATTGGTGCAAGACTTTCCATTCAAGGGTTAGAGATCGAACGAGTGCATGAAGTAAAGTTCTTGGGTGTTTTAATTGATGAACACTTAACATGGAAATCACACATAGAACATGTTAAAACAAAATTATCCCAAACTATTGCTGTGTTACACAAGGTTAAAGAGTCTCTCAATAAGAATGCTTTGTTACTGTTGTATAATTCCTTAATTATTCCACATTTGACTTACTGTTAAGAAGTGTGGGGAAATGCATGTAAAACCTACCTTGATCCAATTTGCATTTTGCAGAAACGTGCTCTTCGTGTTGTAAATGGCAGTGGATACAGAGCTCACACAAATCCAATTTTTTTACAATTAGGAACATTAAAATTTAATGAATTGGTTGAACTTAACATTCTCAAATGTATGTATATAGCTCACCAGAAAACATTACCAGAAAACCTGCAAAATAGATTCAAAAAGAGAGAAAGTAAGTATAATTTAAGAGGATCAGATTTTTTTTGTAAACCTAAGTTTAGAACTAAACCAAAGGAAAGGTGTATCTCAGTCCACGGTGTAAGTCTATGGAACAGCCTTGAGTGTGAAATCAAAACCTCAAAATCCATCCATTGTTTGAAAAAGAGTGTGAAACTAATTCTGATGGATAGATACAAAGACAGATAATTCGCATGCACAATTCGCGTGCTTGGTCGCTCATGAAAGTAGAGGGAGGGCGGAACCTCGAGACGTTGGATTAAAAAAAACCTCTCTCTTTCAAAACTCCGGACACGAGCTTTAATGTCTATGGGGATGCCAAGGTGCTGTTAAAAATGATCGTTATTTACGCTTATTTAATATGCCGTGTGTTTTCTCGTAAATGATAAACAAATAATGTGAAATGGAAATATATATGTTTTTATACATATTCACAAATCTGTGAAAATGACCTCCTGCCGCCTACTCATCACCTCGTCCTAACCTGACCGGAGGCAGGTGCTGTTGTTGTTTACATTGCAAAGTGAGTGGGGCATCATGGGTAGCACATCTCAGACGTTTTATTGGAGACAAATGGTCGCCGTTGTGGTTCTATTGACATTGTCAACAAATTTTTATGATGAAAAGGCATCCAAGCTGTCAGGTGCTCCTTTCAGAAAGAGCAAAAATGAAGAGGACGAAAAAAGGGCCCAAAGTAGAGGTACGCGTTTAAAATATAGCGTGTTTTTTGACTTTTTATTCAGACACGGCATCTAGTTGGCTAACGCTAGCTAAGTAAATGCAGCGACGGCATCAATAAACTTTAACAACATATCAAGTAACGCCACCTGTATATTATGCAATATGCATGCATTTCAGAAGCTTAATTTAAGTTCACGTAATTACTGTCATAACTAAATAACATGCAAAGCGAAGTTTAGTACATCAAAATGCAAAATATGCATGCAATGGTTTGTTTATTTTAAAGGTACTGCAATGTGCTGCTTCAACTTAATGTATATATTTTTAACTGTATTTGTCCAGATGCACTGAGAAAATATTTGCAGTCACGACAGGCACCTGTAGATGCTGCGACAGAGGAAGCCTCAGTCTCTCCTGCACCTGAGGTTCTCGGGGATAGTGAAGACTGTAAGTTTATTCAGTAAAGGATTATGTCTGGAGTGCTAATACTTCATATAATAATCATTGGATGTAATAATTACCATGCAGACAAAATAATATTTTATCAGTGTCAATCTCAAGACATGGAATGGATTCACTGACGGGCTTTTTCTGGCTGAGGCTATGAAGTGAGGGGAAACTGACAGATTATTATATTTAAAAAGGTGATGATACCAAACAAGGAAGGCAACGGAACCGAAGTATAATTATGCAAAACTGTGGTATTTTCAACCCCCTCTAATAGGTTTGTTCAAATAAATTCTGTGAAAAAAAAAACAATCAATTAACTCCAGCTTTTGTGTCAATCATGAGCTTGCTGCACACTGAGCTAGCCCTCCTGCTAACAGAAGCCTGTGACAAAGCCTGGAGCAGGGCAGAAATGCACTGATTGTGCTGCAGATGATGAGGCCATTTCTGAGGCACACACTATAGTTCATCCGAGAAGAGAAAATACCTTTAGTTTTGTTGCTTGCCTTTTTGAATCACATTTGAATATTTGAAGAAGTCAAACTGAAAAACATCTATGAAAGAGGGACAGAGTCAGAGCCGGACAGTCCAGGAGCTCCATGTGGAGTTGAGTACAGCAGCTACAGAACAAACAGAGAAATATATATTGTATATTAAAAAAAAAAAAAAAGTGTTCTCGTCCTTTCTGGGCGGTATGTCCTTCAAGCGTGGGTCCTCTACAAGAGGTCTGGGAGCATGAGGGTTCTGCGCAGGATCTTAGCTATTTGCTGTTAGCTAGCACTGTGTTCTTCTGGAGAGAGACCTCAGATGTTGTTCATAGCCCACATTTTCTCTAGTTGTTCTTTCAGCCCTTGGTATTTCTCCAGCTTTTCGTGTTCCGTCTTTCTGATGTTGAAAAGAACCCAAACCGGCCAAACTTCTCCCCCGGACTCAGCAAACCTGGTCTGCAATCCAATTGACTAACTGGAACATCCACAGACCCCCAGGCTCATCACTGATGCCCGCTGAGCCACAGCTCAACAATCATTTCATCAATCAATCATCAATCAGACTTTATTTCTATAGCACTTTTCATGTAAGAAAAAAAAAATCACAAAATGCTAAACATTAAAGTCAGTGTAAAAAAAGCAGCACCTTCATTTAATGTCATATGCATGCACACACACACACACACACACACAAACACACACACACACACACACAAGCACTCAGGTGTCTATTGAGAGCGCACGTGTATGGCTGTGTCTACCTACATGCGCACACATACATGCCTGCACGTAGTCACATGACCCAGGGTCGTGAGAAGGAGTAAACTTCTCCGTCTTTATCTCCCCTCCTCCTCTCTCTCTCCTTCCGTTTTGCCCAGAGAGTGACGCAGACAGGATGTCTCAGGTCCATGGGACATGCATGCACATGCACCTACACACATACGCACGCACACACACACACACACACACACACACACACACACACACCAATGCTAATTGTGTTAAATATGTGCTGGTTTGGTATTCATGATTTATGGGGTGATAACCACCACAGTGTGTCCAGTTAGAACATAATGTCATCCTCATAAGCAATAACAAGGCTGTTTTGTCCAGTTGTTTACTTGGTTAAAATGAAAATGGTTTCTGGAAAGCCAGATACAAAAGAAATAAATAACAGTTTCAAATGGCTGCCGGGGCAGAAAGAAATTTCCCCTTGTGGGAATAATAAAGGCATAATTCATTCATTCATTCATTCACAGATAGCTGACTTGTGTGTGCAGTGCTACTTGAGGTCGCAACATGCATAAACTTAACGACTTCTGCTAGCAAGAATCTCAGTGCACATACAAATAACATATAATCACAAATTTATCCTTGCAGATATGTACTTACTTGCTGAATCACGCACACATCATTACACGACAACTTCAAGGGAAACTTGAACATGTCCCGTTTTCATCAGAAACGTAGCTGGGTGGCCAAAAATGTTGATTGATCAACAGCACCTCATTAATCAATGATTTAATGATTGCTCAGTGATTTACTCACTCCCAAGTGACTGATTACTTGACATTATTGATGAAGAAATATCAGTTCATTCCAACTAATAATAGACTTTCAATAAAATACTTTTATTTGTCACTTTAAACTGTTTTTTTTTTTACCTTGTAATTAATTGTTAATAATGAGTCACAGTTAATGATCAGTAAGTATTGATTAGTAAATGACAATTCACTCAAATCAACAATTTAATAAAATTACCAAGAGGAATCAATTACCTTTGTTAATCCACATGTAAAGCTAATTACCCCAACATAGGCGTAATTCACCCTATACTTTCACTGTTCAGGGCCGTATTGGCAGCAGAATTTGGACTGACACAACTTTACACTTCCTTGGCTGCAACGAGTGAGGAAGACTGTCAGTGCCCAATGTCTTGTTCAATCATGTGTCTTTGAAGTAAATGTATTTAGGACTTAACATCAGAGTCTGCAAATAGCAGAGAAAGTTTGAGCGCATTAAAAACCCCTAACAATTAAAAAACATTCAGGTTTGTACCCTTACTTTTAAGGGCAAATATATGACAAAACAACATCAATCATATTCTTGATGATGGGACGGGGTGGGTGGATGTCATGCTTGAGGTAGTGAGCCACAGTCATCTCCCAGGCGTCCACAAAATAAACATTCATTCCCTTAAACATGGTTCTGAGTATCTTGTCACGTTGCAGTGAAAGCCAGTCACCACCAACCAGTGCTGAAAAGGGAGTTGAAATCTTTTTTAGGTTTGCCGTCCGGATAATAATTTTAGTATCGGGAGCTCTGGCTAGCAGTCGAACAACAGCCTTGCGGATGCTCATTATCCGACGGATGTAGTACTTGATGGGGAAAGTGGTAAAATGTGCCCAGACACCAAAAACTACAACTGTGGTCTTCCCTCCAGTTACTCCATCGAGTTCATTGGCAACATAATGTAGTTCTGTAACTGGTGAACGGGCCATACGAATAGGAAGGCCATGGCAGCGGTATGTCACAAAGATGTTTTTGGCAGAGTCCAGTGCCACGTAAGGTCCAGACTGCTTCAACTTGTGCAGGTTATAAACCCTGAGATCTGAAAGAATTGGAACAGAGCACATGAAAGTTCAGATCAACAACTAAATTGAAAGTGTGAGAAGTTCTTTCTAGAAAATTACCTGATAGTTTTGAAGAGAGGTATTCTAACCACTGCCTGACTGTAGAGTCTCCATACATGTGAACCACCTTGTCTTTGAGGCACTGGCTGATGGCTGAGGCGTTATTGAACCGTTTAACTGTGGAGCCACTCAGTGAACTCCACAGACCTTTGTAATAGTAACCAGCAGGTCCAGGTATGTCCTTGTTGCTGTTCGTTGCAAGTTGACCTATCAAAAAGTGACATTGTGTTAACATATGGTTTCATCCTTATATAATTAAATATTTAGTTTTATTTGATTATCCATTCATTTTCAGATGTTTTCATCAGCACATGCATCAATCTTTTTCACTACTTCTTATTTCTATGGATAGTTATGATTATATCTCAAGTTCTTTGTTAATTTGTGGAGAGAAATGTCCATCCTTCTCTGATGCAGCTATTAACAAAGGTCAGAGGAGCTTGAGTTAACAGTACCATGACTATCAAAATTGGCTCTTCTCAATGTGGAAGAGTTGCAACTTGACTTTGAGTCTCTTCCAGATGGCTGAACTCCTCACTGTACGGCAAGATTGATGCCCACCACCCTGTGCAGAAAACTGGACACTTGTATCCACAATGTCTTTCATTTGGCCATGAACCTTAGGTCTTGAGTCAGGGCCATATAGGGGAGGGTGGGGATGTTGACAAACCAGTGAACAAAGAACTTTGCTTTACAGCTCAGCTCTCTCGTCGCCATAACAGTATGGTACAGTGGCATCATTACTTCAGCCACTTGTTTTGATCTGTGGTAGAGTTCACTGCATAAATCTCAAACATAATTCAACTTCTCCACCTGGGTAAGGTTTTCCCTCCTGATCTGAGAGGGTCTGTCACCCAAGACTGGGAGCCTGCAACGGCAGTTTTGATACTCACTGTATCCACCAGTTGGCGGCTGGTAAGTCTCCCCACACTAACCTGGCGCTTCCCACCCTGTGCAACAGCTGAGTAGGAAAGAGACCAACCCTTATGAAGGACTACAGTTCCAGAGTCAATGCTGTGAGGGATGTGAGACCGACTATATCTCATCAGTACATCCCAAAGCTCTGAACAGCTCCATTTTATGTTCTATATTGATCTCTTGTAGGGTCTCATGATGCCTCACGACTCCAAACTTTCTTACACGTCATGAGCAATGTGTTTGTGAGTTTCATCTTCATGGGGGAGGGTTGGTTTTATTTGTCAGTGTCATTCTCGAAAAAAGAATTTCTAATCCTCCAAACATAAACTCCTTTACAGTGTTGACTACTACTTTAATGTAGTCCATTGAGTTTTTAGGCATTAGATTGTAATCAGAGCATGTTGCCAGAGTAAAAATTGGATTTTACCTTTCATTTTTGGAAACACAGTGACATGAGCAGGTCCTGAAGCTGGAATGCCAGCATTCATGGTGACACCACTGATCAAAGCAAACATATTAATATTGTTACATCACAACAATAAAAGCTTTCCAATGATTTGAAAAAAAAAAATCAAGTTGTATGTGTGCCTTGGTTGTATAATGACATATAAAGTATCGTACCTTATCTTACCTTAGATCAGTGCTGCAAAAGTATCAATTGAAATTTGAATTTTCAGAAGACTCTTACCCAAACCTTGCCCACTTTTTGATTGTCCATTCATCCATTTTCATTAATAGTACAGTTTATTTCAAGAGTCATCAACATGTTAACCACTCACTTTTTGAAGAAGATGTCCTCCTTGGCCTTTCGGGGTTTTGGTTTTCTGACGAAGTGGCTGATCCTGGCATCACAGCTCAGATTCTTTGGCTTGTAGCAGAACCACAGCTCACCTGTATTGAGGTCAGTGTAGTTACACTGTGGCTGCTGGGTTGGAGGCAGGCACACGCTGCACATGGTTGTCTCAGTGAGCGAGCCTGATTGAAAAGTGCTATAGAAGTCCACTCCATTAGGCTTTTCACCAGCAAACCTCTGCAGGAATGGGATTGCTGCACTGGGATGTACCAGAGTTACCTGATTGAACAAAGAACCAACAAATCCTTTTAAGAGCCAATCACTTAGATTTTGTTGAGTAAGTGAAGCAAAAATCCAAATTATTCTTATGATAACATATGATATTTGTATTGTTTCAAGACTTTTGAAATGTGTTTTATATGTGGGTGGCACAACTCTCGCCTGCTCTGGAAAAAAAGAAATCGGAATTGAAAAACAAGCTAAAATCAGGGTAAATGTAGTGAAATTGAAAGACAAAACTATGAGTATACCAAATCCGAGTACTTTGAACCAACAAACATTTTCTAATTGAATTAAAAACCCTTAAATTCTATGATTTCACTGAGTTCAAAGTAGCACAGATGATATATACAAAATTATGTTGCTCTCATAACTGAAATCAGAGAGCTGTTATAATCTGAGGCAAACGGTTTTTTAAACAAGACAAGATGAAGCCAAGAGATGTGCTTCTGTCAGAGATGTGGAAGGCCTTTGAGGAAAAATTGAAAGCATATTTGCCCACCACATTTATCTATTTATTTATCTAAAAAAAACATGAAAATCAGGACAAAAGAAGAATATGTCAAATCCTGTAACTGTTGATTGCATTGACCTTTTGAGTACGATCACTTTAACATCTGGTACTGACCACCTGTGTACAATACTATGATGGTGATGTATTGTAAAATGTTTTCTGATGATAATGTTTCTCTGTTCTTTTGAAAAAGAAGCAAAACAAGAAGAACAGAACTTTTTATTTATAATACTTGTATTTTTCTTCCTTTAACCCGTTTGTTTTTATATTTTAGCTGAGGGACAACTAATGGAAATTAGCTTGGTAGCTAGAATTGGGTACATTTACATTTTACTTTTCTTAAAGTGTGTATGAATGTACATTGTCCCTGTATCAAATGAACTAAATTGAAATTGAGTGTTTCTCTCTTTTTGTTATAGAACTTTATACGCTATTATTTTTTTGGGATGAAATTAAATCTCGGTTATGAAACTGCTCAGTGACTGACTCAGATCATTAAGCTGATGAGTTACGTTGCTTATTTTGTTTGATCTTCTTTTTTCTTATTTAATTCTGAATTGAAAAGGTCTGCATTCTAAGCTTTACGCTTCAGCCGACATAGCATATTTTTTTTTTGCTTTTGTGATTAAGTTGTGTTCAACGCAAGATTTGTATTTGAATGTTAATTGAAAATAAGCCAAAACCAAACTCTGGTTACTTTCTGTCCCAGACCTAAAACCATAATATCTGAGGTAAAATCTAATCAATATGAGCGCTTCACCATATCGATGATCACTATTGATACTTTTCCAGCACACATTTCGAGCACGACTTGGCTCAAATCGACTCGCCTCAACTCAGCCTTTTCCATATGTCATTACAACAGATTATTTACCCCTGTGTGGGTGGAGTCGTCCCAAATTTCAAAGAAAGTTATTTGTTCTCTGACATGTTGCGAGTCTCTCTGTCCAGTTCCTGCTGAATCGGTGATCAGTCGTTGTTGCTCCACGGAGTTGACTTCTGTGCATCAAGCTCTGATCATGATTGTTCTTGTGATTGTATTTTAAAAATATCAAGGTTGACCGTTATGGAAGGCACTATTCTTCACACATTTCCTGACACTGCGCCCTCGACAGTCAGTGGCCGTCCATCTGCCAACGTCACATTTTCAGCTCGTCTCAGGAGCCACTGGGAGCCACGGCCGAGTACATCCTTGAAAATCATCTGGTGTCAGGTGACAACACGTAATTTTAGGAAACTCCTAAAAACCCAGTCACGCTGAGTCAAGCCCAGTAGAAGCAAGAGGAAAAAGGGCTGGTGTGATCGTTGGTATCATTGCAAATGTAATATGTGCTGTCATGAAGATAAAGCTGACCTCAAAATAGATTTAAAACCAGACTGAAGTTATTACCTCAACCTGTGACTTTCCTTCCCAGGGTAAGGAGAACACAGCAGAGTAGGTGCCATCGAGATGATCCACTACTTGACCTGCCACACCTGCTTCAAGTGCCTGGTTGTGCAGCCGAGTCAGTAAGAAATCCCCCCCATGAGTCTTGGGACGGCCCTTAAAGTCAAACATCTTGATCATGACCTCCAGCTGATCCCCCACGAGCCACGATCCACCTCCTGGCCTTGGGAGAATGACAAAATTGCTGCGGGCTGCATTACTGGTACCTTGCAGGGACACAGAAGTTGACTTAGATCGAGTGTTTGGCCAAGATATGGAATCTAAAAGGATGTTTTCCTCATGAATCTCCTCGGGAGACAAAGGTCGGAAGGTGCAGTAGTTTCGATTAGAGCCTGGATCACTGGAAACTCTTTTGATCTTGAATGGAGGCTTCTGTGTTTTCTGAAACTGGAAGAACCAAAGTCAGTATTCTCAGTTAATGGAGGATTTTCCTTTTATGCTCGATTTAAACACATTCTATCCAGTGGTGCTGTTCTTAGATCCAGTAACATCACTTGATGTGCAACATATCAACCACCATCCTCAATGCTTACTATAAGTTCTCACCTCCAGAGAGTCGATGTAATAAAATGTGTAGACAAACAGACTCAAGGACACAAAGATGATGCCCGACTTCAGCAATCCTTTCCAATTTCTGTCCATGATGGATTCAATTTTTGACTTTATCTGATGAGAAGACAAGAACGAATAACAAAAACAGGGGTAAACAGCAAAAAAGTGAAAAACCAAGATCAAAATAGATTTAAGAAAAGATAAGCAATAGTTTCAACCGATTTCAAATGAATGATATGCCCGTCATGTGCTTTGCATTCCTGTGACAGATTTTTTGGTTGCTGGTTCTGGGTGGAGAACAATCCTTCAGACATCTTGAGTCTGCCGCTGTGTGTAGGAAATCTAAAGTGGCAAACTCACTGTTGAGCGCAGTGCGGTGTGGTGAGGTTCATGACTAGTGAAGAGTACTGATTCCATCAGAATCAAATGTGCACAAATGAACAGTTATTTGATTATTCAATTTATTATTTTCTATTCGTGGGCCTGTTCACATATTTTTCGAATAAACAAGCTGAAGCGTTTTTAATTTGCATGATTCTTGTAAAATCTATACATGTTTCCACATTCCTTGCAGATTTATCTTATCACTTTGTCTGTTGATGTATATGTAAGCTGACTTGGAGACTTCAGCTTTTTTAAAATTTGCCTGGACTTGAGTGGCACTCATTATCTGATTCAACAGAGCTCTGTTCACAATGAAGCCGTCATCAGTGTGGTTTATGAACTTTGGAAGATGGAAACTGCTATAATTAAAAATAAATACAGGTTAGAGTCTCCTTTTGTTCTCTTTAGATCTAATTTGTGTCATTTGTCCAACAACAGTTTTTTCGATTGCTAAAATAAGTTTTTTCAAAACTGTACGTTTTTTTCAAAACTGCACACACAAAACTCCAAACATCACACACAAATTGCTAAACCCTTACATCCCCTTGCAAAACAGCTCTGCCATCAAATCTCTTAACATCTTCACAAAATGGAACTCATGTTTTCATTTGGTAAATACAGCCATATTTTCACATGACTCACACATACCATTCATTGAATAAACACAACTAAGGTTTCGGGCTCATCCAGGGCACATAACAAGCCCGGGCCGGCTCTGCCTCAAAGCCCACATCTCCAAAAGCCTCCTCCATTGATTGAAGCAGTGGGACGAAAGTTTAAAGATGTGCATATTTGTGTGTTGTGGATTGATGCTTTGAGATTTCATGTGAGAAGTGAGTGCACACCTGAAAAATTGTGCGTTGTGTTTTGACAACAAGGTGAATGTGAAATTGACATTAGAGTGTAAAGAAGGAAAGTTGTATTTCTACTATGATAAAGAAATCTAAAGTAGTAACAAATTGGGCTCTAATTTGACGGCGCAACTTGGCGATGATCAGCGGCGGAGACAGCGCATTCCTATTTTCGACAGGCGCAGAAGAGGGTGTCTGGCAGGTCCGCTGCACTTGCGCCGAGATGGGCGTGGCGGCGCACCAGGGGGAGGGGTCGACAGAATCAGCTGGGCGCAGTGATAGTTTCGTGCAGAAGGTGTGAGCAGGCTGGGGAGCGGAGGATCTAATGACACTGACAGCTTGTCAGTGTCATGAAAGATACACACAATCACTCATGAACCACATAATTGTTTTTATTATCTTCTTTAGCACTAGAACATCCAAGACAATCTGACAGACCATTTGGGTTTTTAGAATTCAAATAAATCTGTTAAAAATAATTCCCCTGTCCTCTAATTCTTTGACTTTTCCTAAATATGTGTCTTGTATGTTTTTCTGAAGCAAATAAGGTCCTAACAATAACACAGATAATATTACAAAGCATTTATACCTCCAAAGGCCAACAGTGGTCTGTGAGACTTATTATTTATTTATTTATTTATTTATTTATTTATTTATTTATTATTATTATTATTATTATTATTATTATTATTATTATTAGACTGATTAAAAAGATGCACTTCACGGGGCTTTTTTTTCTTCTGTGATTGATTTGTTTTGGTTCATGCGCGCATCTGAACAGGGGGCTAGCTCTGACAGCAGACAATCAGACAGATGACCAAAAATATCAAGCAAATCCCAAAAGAAAGATAGTAAAAACAGGCATAAATAAGAGATATAAGGTGGAAGAAGCTTTAGCAATGATACAGGAGGTCAGTGAGGGGGAATCGGATGGCGGAGACGTGTCGGACATCAGCGATCTTGACTGGAGTGAAGAGGAGGAATGTTCTGAATCAGAGTCAGAACAGTCGCGGGACAAACAGCGAAACAAATATAATGCTGCTGCCCCAAAAATACCCGACCGACCTCCAGCTGCTGTACAGTCCAGCGTAGAACCTGCAGTGGCGCATGAAGCGCTCACGCGTCACCTCCAGGTAGAGAATTACTGTAGGCTGCTGTCAGTTTACAACTAAATAATAATAACATAAAATGGTGTAAAATTATTATTATTATTATTATTATTTAAACTAATGTAATAAATCTGAGCACAACAGTGAACACGGTATTGACAGCAGGGGCACTGCAGCGTCTCCAGATGTGCCAGTTACAGATTCAGGTAAAATATTATATCCTCCATTAAAGTACAGCAAACCATGTATTTTTCGTTTCCAAAAATTAATTTTAGAACGAACATATTTTCTGAATAAATACCTTTGTCCTGTTGAGCCTGCAGTCCCAGAATAAAATGAGCAGGGTGAGGACGGGTCGGTGTGGGAAGGTGTCCGTCCTGGTGCGCAACCGGGGAGACTTATTTTACTAATTTTAATATGTTCTTGATTATTATTGACAGTTAATAATACAACTATTTTGTGTGTGTTGGCGTGTGTGTGCGTGTGTATCAGGGAAACGAGTGCGCGGAGTGTGAATGAGAGGTACGCTGCGCAAATGCGCACTGTAAAAAGTTCAATACATTTTAAAACCTGATTTTAGGCATTAATAAAGCAGATATGAGGCAGACGTTTTGCTGATCCACTTGATTTAATATTTTGTTTCTTTACCTTAATTTCTAATGCATTAGATTACAGAAAAGCAACCTGTTGGTGTGCTCCTGCGCAAAAACACTGCATATGACAGCCTGGCTGACCATAGCGGCCTTTGGAGGGGGGTAAGAATGCTGGCAACACGTGAAGCAGAGCGGAGGACGGAGCAGATAGCAGATGTCGCCACCATTCTCTCATAAATGATTATCCTTCGTCTGGGATGGCCGGAATGCCATGTGTGTGATAGGAATTACAGGGAATCATTTCAGAGGACATCGATCTGATGACAACTGAACCAGCAGTCCTAAGTAGACTCACCCAGCTCCGCTGTGCAGCTGCGCTGAGTGATTGGCACCTGTAATTCTTTGTGCTTTCCCAAATGTATCTTTAAGAGTTATGATGCACACAAATAAAAACAGATTTTCCCTTTCCCTACAAAGTCTGTATGTAGCCGCTAAATGCAGGGTGTCTGCATTTTTATTTCATTTGTCTGGCTCCCCAAGCTCTACAAGAGATTATTTATTTCAAAATGCAGTCATATACATTGTTGCTTCACTATGGTTTAGTATTGAGGCCAGGAAATAAAATGTATTTCATCATGTTAATGTAGCAGTGTCCTTCTTTGAAAAAAAGGAGAGGTGTTCATTTGATTGGTCAAATTGCGCTCAGCTGGGTTAAACCCACTTTCTCTCCTCTCTCTTGCGCCACCTGCGCCGGTGGGCGGGATGGAGGCGTGACTGCGCCTGGTTCACGAAATTAGGACAATTTTCTGGACACGCCCCGTTGACTTTATCCGCCGACGGCGCACTTTGCGCTCCGCTGACAGCGGGCGGATTCGGCGCAGTCTGCGAAGTTAGAGCCCATTGAGTCAAGCGATTGGGGACAGAAGTAAAGGTTGTGAAAATTGTGCCTTATTTTTGCTTTTAGTGTTTTAGCAATGGACAAAAACTGTAAAATAAAAATAAATATTTGTTTTTCAATTAATTCTGAAAAGTTTCCGTAGGGATTTTAAAAGTGAAGCATCATCCCAAAATGAGCTCTCACACTTTAGAAAACATATCCTGCAACCTGGTGATATTTGCATATAAACCTGCCAGAAAAAAACCAAGTTCAAAATAACATCTGGACCTTGAAACATGACCTGCATGTGGTATTTCGTTGATTTAACTCACTGCTCTGATAAGAAAACATAAAACAGGTTAATATAAAACTGAATCACTTCCATCATAAACAGCATATCTGGTATTTTCGGAAGGATAATAAAACATCTCCAATTAAAGATCTCTCTCTTACAAACAAAAAATAATGTGATGTTCATTCTTACATTGTTTGATTAGTGCAATATGTCAATATTTATGGCTCACTAAACTCTAACATGTAATTTTCCTTCAGACAGTTACAGTTTTTTTCAATTAGGGGGTGGGGGAGGGGCGTTCGGTGTGGAGCGGTGCAGTGCCTGCATGCTGCGTTGGGATCCGTGAGTGGGGTGCTGGATGGGCCCCCCCCCACCTTTAATTCTGCCCCCCCCCCCCCCCCCCCCTTGGCTGTGTTTACCAAATGAAAACATGAGTTCCATTTTGTGAAGATGTTAAGAGATTTGATGGCAGAGCTGTTTTGCAAGGGGATGTAAGGGTTTAGCAATTTGTGTGTGATGTTTGGAGTTTTGTGTGTGCGGTTTTGAAAAAAACGTACAGTTTTGAAAAACGTGTTTTAGCAATCAAAAAAACTGTATTATATTCTGGATTTTCATCAAGTTCAATCCAGTTCATCTTTAGATTGCCAATAATGTTATTTTTGTATATAGAAGATATCGGTACCATGTCTGTGAACAGAAATTGATCTTTTGCTAAACTAATATAAAGTACAAAAGCACAAAGTTCATTTCAGCACAATCAAAAGCAACAATTCAAGTTTCAGATCTATGAAGAGAAAAAGAATATATCGTGTGTTACCTTGGCTGAACGTGGTGGATTTCAAAACAGTAAAGTCCAAGAGTTTGTTGTGCTGATCAAATTTGAATTTCAAGTGAAAGAAGCCAGATGTAGAGTGGAGGCAGACACAAACAGCAGTGCTGCAGGAACCACCCTCTGTCATAAAAGTCCTCTTCTCACTGATAGAGCAGTTGACCAGCACCTCCCAAGCAATGAAACAGAACCCGAGAACATTGACATTGTCTGGTGGTATAGTTGTTGTAGTTGTAGTTGTTGTGTCTTGTCTCAGTGTTTAATAGTTTAATCATGAATGACGTGATAATTATCAATAATGTTATCAGGGGCGTCATTACTCCCACATACGGACCAATAAAAACTCTGGCATGATTGATTCATATCACGAAATCTATGATCCATCACTCACACACGTCAAGGTGGAGTTTCTTACTGATAAAACAGTGAAACGAAAAAGTAAGCAAAAAGGAAGTTTCAGCAGCAGAACAACAGGCTCTAATCTGGACCTGTAGGAAAGTTGGGGGAGAGCAAGGAAGAGGTGTGGTCCTGTCTTTTAAAGCCTGCACAAACCAGCAGTTCATTACAGCTGATCAACAGAGCAAAGACTTACAACCTTTAGGATTGAGGAAATACAGGCCTTAATTATCCACCTGCAACACCTGATTCTTGTAAAATCTATTCTCGCTGTCATGCTGGTTAGTTATTATTGTAGCTATCACTAATTTGCACATTGTTTTCACGGTCCCTGCAGTTTTATCTTATCACTTTTGGTCTTGTTAATGTATTGCAAAAGCCTGCTGTCCCATGCTGAAAGAGAAAAAAAACTGAGTTGACACACCTGCCCACCACCACCAAAGGCTTGTGAAATCTTTACTTGTTTTTCACTTCATTGAGAAGACTTTCAGGAAGAGTTCTCAATGAGAAGAAAAAACAAGCCCAATAATAATGTTGCTGTTTGTACTTTTGTGTCCAGAAAATGTCTGTGCATACTGTTTTTACAGTTTTCCACAATTGCTAAAACACTAAACCCCATGCCTGAACAAAACTCTCAGTGGCCTAAACTCATTTTTTCGAATCAAACACTCTTTTGGCAAAAACTTAAACACTGTTCAGGTCCTATGCTCAATTTGCAAAACCCATCTGCTCTTTTTTGCAAAACCTCAGACACATTCTCAGTCACTAAACACATTTCACAACATTTTTGCAAAATTGTAATCACTGGCAGCAAAATGTGAACACAACTCCAACACAACTGTCATCTTTTACACACAGCAACTCAACACTGAACACACATATTTCTAATGATGTGATCAGACCAAGTGCACACAAAGACAAGATGCTGGAGACTGAATCTCCATGACCGTGACTATGCAGTGGTGTCCTTTTGTTTTGTTTGTTTTGTACTCGTATTTATTTTTTGTTATGACAGTGAATTTAGATATCACTTTGACTTCGATGCTTTTCTTTTTTTTTTTGCTAAATGCATTTACAATACGTAAAATAAACATTTTCTGTGCACTACACACTCTTAAAACTGTTGGGTTTCTGTAAAAATAACCCAAATTGGGTGAAATTGCTGACCCAGTGCTGGGTCCAAAAGGGACCGAGCCAATGCTGGGTTATTTCTACCCAGCCATTTGGGTTGAAGATTTGACCCTGATGCTGGGTCAAGATTTATCAGCGGGTCTGGGAAGGTTACTTTACCGTAAAAATTGTAATCCCTTAGAATTCAGACACAAGTGCCCTCTGCCATGCAAGGCTGTCAAACCCTCCACTGGAAGCCAGCTGGGGTTCAGTGCAGTTCATTGACATGTAGAGGAAAAGATTTGAACTAGCAACCTCACAACTACCAACGAAGCCACAGCCACACATGTCCATAGGGAGAGGGACATCATACGTCTTTTCCTTCTTTGCCATTTCAATAATGTTCTGTGAGAACACAGGACTCCAGTTTTCTGTTGCGTATGTTGTTAGAAGTCTCCAGATGCAATAAAGACAAGGAGTTGCAGGAATGTTCAAAATGGTGATTCTTGTCCTCACTCCAGTCCACAAAATCATCAACTCACTCTGCTGGGTCAACACAATTCACCTAATTTTGGGTAAAAGTGACCCAATCTGCACAAAATCTGGGGCTGCCCAGAAAATGTGTTGGGAAAATAACCCAGCAGGTTTCAGAGTGTGGACTGCTGCTGTGTCCTCAGTTATTTCATGTAGTGTCTAATGAATGATCTGAGGTGAACATGTTTTTACTTGCTGTGTGTGAGATCTGAACGCATAGTGTGGTTTTGATCACAGGAGAACTGGTTTTGAGGTGATAGTTTGATTTTGACAGAAATGTCTGAGGTTTTGTGAATGTAGTGTGGATTTTTGGATTTGTGTTTAAGGTTTTGAGAAAATGGATGGAGGTTTCAAGAAATGAGTTTTAGCAATTGTGAAAAACTGTAAACAGATAATTCACGTCTGTGACGTTTTATTTTATACTCACAAACAAACCTGCTTGTTTTCAGAGGGAATTAGAATCTGGCTTCAAATCCTAGAAAATCAATACAAATTCATTGATCATTGAATCTACTTCAGTGTGCATAACTATAAAATTCTCAAAGTCATTTTTAATCAATATGCATTCATAATTACTCAAAACTGCTATTATTACTCATTGTATCTTCAGTAGCTTTAGAAACAAATATACACATGGACTGAGCAAATTGGAATGTATGTATATTAATTCAATAAACATGACTATCTTAAAAAATGTTTATCATGGCACAAAATACACCTAAAATCTCAATAAACATCATAAACCCTTCTCATTTCTAAACAAGCAGAGGATTCAGGGTTCATTAAACACATAAATTCAACTCAAGAGTCCTGTTGCATCAATCTGGAGCAATAAAGTGCAAAAATACATTACTATAGAAAATACGCATTTGGCATGAAGCACACGAACCTTCGTGATAACACCACAAACCCTCGCAACACTACCGGCACAGCGCGGCTCCATAAACTTATGCAAAAGTCACATAAATCTTCCGGAAATTAATACAAAATTGCTTTCCATCACATGCATGTGCAATACGAAGCTTCAGAGTTCATTTTAAAGTTCAACCCATTACTGAACTGTGAAACGGAGGTTAGAGTGTGAGAGAATGAATCACAGACGCACTCATGCCGTTCCCAAATCACGTCTGGGGCTGGGACCGGAAGTCGGTTCACAGAGCGCATCAGGGTGGGCAGAGTGCCAAAGGTTCTGCTTTCCATCTCTCATTTACTCACCCATCATCACACAGAACCACATTTTATAAACATAAAATACTTCTCTTCCATAACACTGAATTTATAAACTATAAATAGTAATACTATGAAGTTTGGTCACAGCATTAATAATAAAATGCTACCAAAATGTGGTTGCACATTTGGGTGCACCACACGCTCCCCAACAACAAAAGTGGCTCCTGACACTTGACTTATGCAACTCAAAACCCTTCTAAGACCAATGAAGTCTCTTCAACAGTCTTTGCAATGTCATTCTTGTCCAAATGTCTTTGGCTTTCAGATATCCGTTCATTCTAAAGGCCTTGTATGCTTCTGCGAAGCATACAAGAACCTACGCCGTCTACGCAGCGCCCTACGCAGCCCCTACACTAGGGCTTGACACTCACCTCCCAAAAATCCTAACCACACGTGGTGGCTACGTGTGGTGACGTGAATGTCGAGGACTGTGATTGGTCCGCTTTCGCGTTGTTTATAGAATGAAGTAGAACAATATACCAACCCCGAATGCTTTTCTGATC
Source organism: Salarias fasciatus (assembly GCF_902148845.1). Classification (NCBI taxonomy): domain Eukaryota; kingdom Metazoa; phylum Chordata; class Actinopteri; order Blenniiformes; family Blenniidae; genus Salarias; species Salarias fasciatus. Next base: position 21,951,979 of record NC_043761.1, on the reverse strand, counting down.
CGAACAGTGCTTCGAGAGAAATTTGGATCCAAAATTGAGCGGTGGACATCCGTATACGGCTAGCAGATGGGGCATGGGTAATAACGCTGCTCCTATAACGGCTTTAATCGTCCAATAACTCATTAGTTTCACCAATATTTCATCATGGTCCGCCACGCCACTCCTCCACGACAGCCCGGTGTCACAAGATATGTCATAAATGCAGATATATGTTCGGTAAGAAGTCCACGCATGTCTAGACATCTATGTCTAGATATCTATGTCTATAGATCTATGTCTAGGTAAAGCCGGAGCTACGGAAGCCGCATTGTTGTTGCGAAACAAAGACACATGCACGCCCGCCTAGCGACTTGGCAGTGAAATTGCAGAGGAAGGCGTTCCCTTGACGCAGAAGCAAGATATGCTCAGTGACAGCGTAGGGTTGCCGGCGTAGGAACAGCGTCGCCGTGACAGAAAACTGTAAATCAAGCTTAAAGCAAGGTATAGCATATGGGATTTGGGAGTAAGGGTTTGGAGTAAGGGGTAAAGAATAAAAGGGTTGGGGGTGGGACGTAGGCTAATACAGAAAAGGATATGGTGTGGTCACACTGAAGACGTTTGCTGAGGGATGACGCTGGTAGGCTGGTTGGCCCAGAGATGGATAGGTGAACACCAAGTTGGGTCGTCTGTGCCTGGTGGATTGACTCAGACGGAATGGTGACTCGGAATGGCGATCCTGTTCTGGCTTGGGACTGGATACTGGCTCAGGACCAGCCGCTGGTTCAGGACTTGGCTCTCGGACCGGCACCTCTTTGTTTACATCCGGGTCATTGTTTGGTTGAGGTAGGTCTGTTTCCTGTTCATTTTCTGTGATGTTGTCTGTTCCTTGTTCAGGTTGAATGTGTACTCTTTCTTCTCGTCTTGTCTGGCTTGACTGAAGTCTGCTTTGTTCAGTAGCATGTTGACTCTCTTGTAGATCTCTGGGTACATGAAACCAGTAGAGAGGTTCTCTTCTGAATCACTTGCGTCGGGACTCTGTGACTTCTCTGGGATCTGTACTCTTTATGTGAACTTATTTCTCTGAAGTGCCTTGGCACCTGGGCTTTTGATGATGTCTACTGTCAAGTCGTTCACTTGCAGCAGTAAGTTTCTGTGTAGTGTGTGGATGGGACGTCCTCCAGTGGCCACCATGTTAGTTAAAGTCTCTAGTTGTGCAGCAAGTTGCTTGACTGTCTCTGAGGTGCTTGTCTTTCATTTCAATCATGGCACTGTGAGCTTGGGTTGGCTTCACTTTATAGAATCAGCCAGAGAGAGCCCTTCCGTGAATCCATTCCACTTGTTCATATAGAGAACAACCACATCACTGATAATCCAGTCCAAGTTTTCCCTGTGGCCTTACATGCAGCTGGTACCTGTACCTACAGGGTGCCAAGACTTTGAAACACACTAAGATGAATAAATTGGGATTAGGAGAAGAGTGTGGACTTATGGATGAATTATGGACATAAGAAACTTTTTCAAGAAAGTAATTACTGATCATTGCTGGTAGTAACAGCCAGTTAGCACAGTTAACCCCATGTTATTATAAGCAAATGCTCCTTGTCTGACAAATAAAGACCTGGCTTTAACATTATAGACCAGGGTTCTCAAACTTTTAGGATCCAGGAACCTCTTACAGGGGAGAATATTTTTGAAGGACTCCCATGCATGTCAAGTCATGCCTAATGGGGGTATGCCAATTAACTGAGATCGCAACATGCATAAAGTTAATGTCGTGGAAGTTCTATGATGTGCTGCTGACAGCTTTGGGTGAAACGAATGGTCTGTTTGGAGTACAGGAGTCATACAGAGAGCTGGCCTGCCTGCATGACAAAATCACTCTGAGACACACACACAAAGAAAAAACTTTTACAGCTTGCAACATCGGAGGAGTCCAGAGCAGGTGCTGAGCAGTTTAGAGGAAAACAACCTTGGAAGAAATTGCAGTCATTATTGAGACCCAAAACCTCTGCAAACACTGGACATCTTATCAGAAAATTTCCCAGGCCTGAATCTCAAAACAACGGGTCATGTGAGTTATTTAAATAACAACGATTCATGGAGCTAATTGTTACAATAAAAAGAAAATTCAGTCATATGCTTTAACTATTAGCAGAAAGAACACAAAAACACTATATTATTTCATTTCACCAAAACAATAAACTACTTCCGCAAACAAGAATCTCTGTGCACATAGAAATATTATACAATTACAAATATATCTTTGCAGATTTGCACTTACTTGTTAATGCAGGCACACATCATTATACAACAACTTCAGGGAGCAAGTTGAACGTGTCCCATTTTTTATCAGAAACAAAGCTGGATCCTAGTTTTAGGTGGCCGAAAATAAAATTAAACAATATTAATAAAACTCGCTACAACGGGGTGAAAGAACTGGACGATTAACAACAACCTGGCCTTTTTAACAGATTGTCGTGAGTATTTATTCATGTGTTCATTAAAAGTGCTTTCTTTGTAGAATGTAAAATTAGACATGTTAATAAATTGTGTTTCATGGTGTTTTTTGTGACAAGTTATTTTTGCTTGTGTCATTCTCACAGTTCTATGACAGTCCAAACAGATGTTTATCCTGAAAGATGACAACAAATTCAAATGATTTTTTCCCCATTTTGAGACTGTGGTTTGGTAACTTGCCTTAGTTTCAAGGTGGTGCCCCAGAATTATTAAGACCTAAACAACATCAGGATCTACTAATAGCAGACAAAGTTTGAGCGTATAAAACACCAGCACAATCGAAAATATATTAATGACAATTCAGGTTTGTACCCTTACTTTCAAGGGCAAATATATGACAAAACAACATCAATCATATTCTTAATGATGGGACGGGGTGGGTGGATGTCATGCTTGAGATAGTGAGCCACAGTCATCTCCCAGGCATCCACGAAATAAACATCCATTCCCTTAAACATGGTCCTGAGTATCTTGTCACGTTGCAGTGAAAGCCAGTCACCACCAACCAGTGCTGAAAGGGGAGTTGAAACCCTTTTTAGGTTTGCTGTCCGAATAATAATTTTTGTAGCTGGAGCTCTGGCTAACAGTCGAACAACTGCCTTGCGGATGCTCATTATTCGACGGATGTAGTACTTGATGGGGAAAGTGGTAAAATGTGCCCAGACACCAAAAACTACTACTGTGTTCTTCCCTCCAGTTACTCCATTGAGTTCATTGGCAACATAATGTAGCTCTGTAACTGGTGAACGGGCCATACGAACAGGAAGGCCATGGCAGCGGTACGTCACAAAGATGTTTTTGGCATAGTCCAGTGCCACGTAAGGTCCAGACTGCTTCAACTTGTGCAGGTTATATACCTTGAGATCTGAAAAAGAAGATAAAATTAAGATCAAAAATTAAACTGAAAATGTGGCAAGTTCTTTCAGGGAAATTACCTGATAGTTCTCCAGAGAGGAATTCTAACCACTGCCTGACTGTAGAGTCTCCATACATGTGAACCACCTTGTCTTTGAGGCACTGGCTGATGGCAGAGGCACTATTGAACCGTTTAACTGTGGAGCCACTCAGTGAACTCCACAGACCTTTGTAATAGTAACCAGCAGGTCCAGGTATGTCCTTGTTGCTGTTCGTTGCAAGTTGACCTATGAAAAGGTGACATTGTGTTGACATTTGGTTTCATCATTATATAATTAAATATTTAGTTGTTTTTTTTTTTAAGAAACAGCACCTAAACAGAGCCAACAACCAACACAGAGACTGACCAAACCAAAATCGATAGCCAACACAAAGACCGACAGAACCAGAACCGATATTTCTTTTTCTCCCCCAACTAAAAAGTAAAAGAAACAAAAAGTCGATGAAACAAACAAGTGAACAGACAAGGCCACAATAACAAAAGGAGTTGTAGGGAAAGAAGGACGTACAAGGACACCACAAACCTTTTTTATTGGGGGAGAATATAGCTAGTACTAAACTAGGGGCGTGCATCAAGAGAGCCCGACTACAGATCACCATTAATCTAACCCACCACAAGAAGACAAGGTAACCGAGTCCACAGGTAGAATGTGAAGAGTGATTACTGATCAGCGAGATCATGCAAATGTGATGGTGATAGTGATGGTGATAGTATTTCATGCATATATGACCCCTGACCCCTGAGAAGGCCAGAAGCAGGCCTGAGAGGCCCTCCAGGGCCCAGACCCGAGCCACTCCTGCAGGCAGACGCCCACGCGCCGGCCCAGAAAAGGGGCAGAGGAAAGCGACGGCCCGGGCCCCAGGGAGCCAGGACCGGCAGAAGCTGGCCCACCCCGGGCACCGGATGCCCGGGGCAGGCAGAGCCAAGAGCCCAAGGCCCAAGAGCCCAAGAGCCTAAGAGCCAAACCCGCCCACTCAGGCGGAGGGTCATGACCATACCCAGGAGAACTGGCCTACATGGGTGGCTACCCACCCCAGGCCAGTGCCCCCCCAGCACTCCAGCCACATACCCCGAGATTCTGAGCATCATCACCCCCCCCCCCACACACACACACACACACACAAAGTCCCCCCCACTCCCCCTGTCCCCTCCTCCCTCACTCCACCCCTGCCCCAAGATCCTGGGCACCCCGAGATCCAGGGCATTACTTGCACTTCTGCATTATCTTCATGTTTTATGAGCGGAGGTTGGCGCTTGAGTCATACAGCCATACAGCCTCAATGCTGTGAGGGATGTGAGACCGACTATATCTCATCAGTACATCCCAACGCTCTGAACGGCTCCATTTTATGTTCTGTATTGATCTCTTGTAGGGTCTCATGATGCCTCACGACTCCAAACTTTCTTACACTTCATAAGCAATGTGTTTGTGAGTTTCATCTTCATGGGGGAGGGTTGGTTTTATTTGTCAGCGTCATTCTCGAAAAAAGAATTTCTAATCCTCCAAACATAAACTCCTTTACAGTGTTGACTACTACTTTAATGTAGTCCATTGAATTTTTAGGCATTCGATTGTAATCAGGGCATGTTGCCAAAAGTAAAAATTGGATTTTACCTTTCATTTTTGGAAACACAGTGACATGAGCAGGTCCTGAAGCTGGAATGCCAACGTTCATGGTGACACCACTGATCGAAGCAAACATATTAATATTGTTACATCACAACAATAAAAGCTTTCCAATGATTTGAAAAAAAATTAGGAAGTTGTATGTGTGCCTTGGTTGTATAATGACATATAAAGTATCGTACCTTATCTTACCTTAGATCAGTGCTGCAAAAGTATCAATTGAAATTTGAATTTTCAGAAGACTCTTACCCAAACCTTGCCCACTTTTTGATTGTCTATTCATCCATTTTCATCAATAGTACAGTTTATTTCAAGAGTCATCAACATGTTAATCACTTACCTTTTGAAGAAGATGTCCTCCTTGGCCTTTCGGGGTTTTGGTTTTCTGACGAAGTGGCTGATCCTGGCATCACAGCTCAGATTCTTTGGCTTGTAGCAGAACCACAGCTCACCTGTATTGAGGTCAGTGTAGTTACACTGTGGCTGCTGGGTTGGAGGCAGGCACCCGCTGCATATGGTAGTCTGAGTCAGCGAGCCTGATTGAAAAGTGCTGTAGAAATCCACTCCATTAGGCTTTTCACCGGCAAAACTCTGCAGGAATGGGATTGCTTCACTGGGATGTACCAGAGTTACCTGATTGAACAAAGAACCAAGAAAGGTTTTTAGGAACCAAACAGAGAGATTTTATTGAGCAAGTGAAGCAAAAATAAAAATTATTCATATGATAAATAATGACATTTGTATTGTTTCCAGAATTTTGAAATGTCTTTTATATGCTAATGGCACAACTATCTCCTTCTTTGAAAAAAAAAAAAAAAAAAAAAAGAACAGCTTCTCAGTACAGATGAATAGGAATTAACTTCTTATTATTTAACATTTAATAAGTTAACATTCAACTACAAATGTCTTTGACTGTTAATTGAAATTAAACCAAAATAAATTCTAATTACTTTCTGTCCCAGACCTAAAACCATAGTTTTTTTGGCAAGATGGCGCCAGCAGTGTGCACGGCGATGCGTCTGTCCGGTGTGTTCTGCTGTGTGTCATTACTTTTATTTCCTCTTCTCAGCCACTACATTTTGGATGTTTCAGCCATACTCGTTTACGATCGTCAGTCGCTTTTTCACATCATAGAGTCTTACAGATCACTTTTAAAACGCACTGGCGATCATCACTGGGACACTCCTCCGCCTTTTCTGGCGTCTGTCCCGGCGTTTCTGCAGAGAGCACCGTGCGTCGCGCCCAGAAGGAGATGCCCCAAACGACGGGGAAAACGAGCCGGCCTGCTTGTGCGAGCTAGGGCTCACCTGCGTTTGGCTCCTGCTCATGGTCTTGGATCCTGCTGCCGAGGGCCTCACCCTCCCGACCTGCCTTTAAAGGTGCCCGCGGTGTGCGCTGTGCGCTGGCTGCAGCCGGTTGTGGGAGACCCCGCCACCGCGGATCAGCTGCTCCCTGGAACTGCTTTAGCTGGAAGCCGCCGCTGGAACCATGGACGCGGTGTATGCTACAACAACCTCCGGCCGCTGAGAAGAGCCGACCCGGCGGATAAACAGGACACCTGTCTTCGCGTGGCCCTCTTCAATGCGAGATCCATTGCCAACAAGACGTTCATTCTGCATGATTTTATCTCATCGAGAAAATTGGATTTACTGCTTCTAACTGAGACGTGGCTTCAGAGTGGTGAGTTCATGCCATTTTCTGAACTTTTGCCCCCTGACTACTCTTACTTTAGCTCTTCTCGTGCCTCAGGTAGAGGCGGAGGGCTAGCCTCAGTTTTTCGTGCATGTTTGCACTGTAGTGAGACAACCCCTCAATGCGCGTTCTCCAGCTTTGAAATCCAGCTGGTTACATTGCAGTGTGACATTCCTGTGCTGTGCGCTGTTGTCTATCGCCCACCTAAGTTCCACAAGTATTTTATTAAGGAGTTTTCTGAACTTTTGATGTGGATTTCTTTAAACTTTGACGTTTCCTGGTTGTCGGGGATTTTAACATTCATGTGTGTTGTGAATCCAAACCCATGGTGAGGGACTTTTTAAATCTTGTTGACTCTTTTAATCTCATGCAATGGGTAAATGGTCCGACCCATGTAAAAGGTCACACTCTGGACTTGGTTCTGTCCCATGGCTTGAATGTTTGCTTAAATGAAATCTGTGATACTCTCATTTCTGACCACTTGCCAGTTTTGTTCATGGTAACGCCGCCCTGCGCAGTACGGGCTGGTGCTCAGGTGCGCGCAAGGCGCGCACTTAACTCTTCTACAGCGCCTCAGTTCTCTGCTGCTTTTCTTGATGCGGGGCTGTCAGACTCATCCTGGGAGAGCGTAGAGGAGTTAAACAGACTTTTTAATTCTACTTGCTTAAACATCCTGGACTCCATTGCTCCTCTACGTTTAAGGAAAACGGGTCACACCTCCGAACCGTGGATTAATGAGGACACACGAGCTCTCAGGCGTCAGTGCAGACACGCTGAGAGAAAATGGAAAAAGGACAGACTGCATGTTTCTTTGCAAATGTTGAGAGATTCTTTAACAGCCTACCAAAGAGCTGTAAAAGCTACAAAATCTCAATATATGTCTAATCTTGTCTCATCCAACACTCACAAACCACAGGTGCTTTTTAATGTTCTTAATAGTATTTTAAATCCACGTGACAGTGGTATTTTGTTGTCTTCTACAGCACTGTGTGAAAAATTTGGGAAGTTCTTCATTGATAAGGTTTCTGCCATTGTGTCCTCTGTCTCAATGCCTTCCGCTCTAGTCATTGATGTTGCGTCTCTCTGTCCTGTGAGCTTGGAAGACTTTGAGCCGGTCACTCTTGGTGAGCTAGCCAAGATTGTCAGTTGTCTGACACCTTCTTTTTGTCCAACTGATTGTCTTCCTTCTAAATTAGTTAAAGAGGTGTTTGACTCTGTTGGTCCTGTTGTGCTTTCACTAGTCAATGCCTCACTGGCGTCTGGTTGTGTCCCTTCAGATTTTAAGCATGCAGTTGTGCAGCCTCTTCTTAAAAGACACAACTTGGACCCAGATGAGCATTCTAATTATAGGCCAATATCTAAACTTCCATTCCTCTCTAAGGTTTTGGAAAAAGTGGTCTTCAACCAACTACAATCCCATCTTACCCAAAATGACATTTGTGAAAAATTCCAATCAGGTTTTAAAGCAAAGCACAGCACTGAGACGGCGCTCCTGCGGGTTTTTAATGATATTCTTGTGACTCTGGATAATGGGAACTCTGCTGCTCTACTGCTGTTGGATATGTCCTCCGCCTTTGACACAGTAGACCATAACATTCTGCTGTCTCCCCTGGAAATGTGTGCTGGTGTCAAAGGCACGGCCCTCGATTGGTTTCGTTCGTATTTGGACAACAGAACTTTTTCTGTCCATATTGGCCCCAACCAATCCAAGCCTGCTCCCCTGAGATGTGGTGTTCCTCAGGGTTCCATTTTGGGCCCAATTCTTTTTGGCATCTATTTATTACCCTTGGGATTGATTTTTAGAAAGCACAACATCTCATTTCATTGCTAAGCAGATGATGTTCAAATTTATGTCCCTTTCAAGAATAATTCATCTTCCTTTGAATCTCTGAAATGTTGTCTGAAAGACGTCAAAGACTGGATGGCTCTGAACCACCTGCATTTAAATGATAAAAAAACTGAAGTTGTAGTGTTTGGTGACCCAGGTTTTCTCGAGGGTGTAGACACTGCACTTGGCCCTTTATCTTCTTTGAAAAAGCCTTCTGTGAAAGACCTTGGTGTTTATTTAGATTCTGCTTTTAAAGGAATACTCCACCCAAAAAACGATTTGGCCTCATTTTCTACTCACCCTCATGCTGAGAAACACTCTGGAGCACTTTTTTGACGTTTCAAATGCAGTTGGAGATGTTTGGGGATTTTCGTTGTCAACAAACAGGGACCGACAGAGCCCGACAGAAAAAATGGTCCATAAAATCCACAAAACGTTCCCATTTTCCTTCATACTGCTCGTCCGTTGTAATCCAAGTGTCCTGAGCGCATAACGTCCATAATTAATTCTTAACGAGGTCATTTAGTACATTTTAAGAGCCCAAACAGGGCGCTCTCATACAGCTCCATTGCATGTCTGCACGCGCACCCTGAACTACGGAAGCCGCGGCAGACCAAGCCAGACGCTTGCGCGCTTTCAGCGACTACTTTTCTAAATTGCAAGCGTAGAAGAAGAAGTTCCGCTGTATATATTCTGCTGTGAGTGACCGAGCTGTGGACAATCACAAAAGTGATTGGCTGCTGTTTTAAAGCTTTGAATTCGGTGTCCTGCTGAAAGGGCACAAGCGTGTTGCTTGGTCTGCCACGGCTTCCGTAGTTCAGGGTGCGCGTGCAGACATGCAATGGAGCTGTATGAGAGCGCCCTGTTTGGGCTCTTAAAATGTACTAAATGACCTCGTTAAGAATTAATTATGGACGTTACGCACTCAGGACACTTGGATTACAGCGGACGAGCAGTATGAAGGAAAATGGGAACGTTTTGTGGATTTTATGGACCATTTTTTCTGTCGGTCCATGTTTGTTGACAACGAAAATCCCCAAACATCTCCAACTGCATTTGAAACGTCAAAAAAGTGCTCCAGAGTGTTTCTCAGCATGAGGGTGAGTAGAAAATGAGGCCAAATCGTTTTTTGGGTGGAGTATTCCTTTAAGATAGATAAACAAATCAATGTAGTGGTGAAAAACAGCTTTTTCTAGTTGCGACTGCTTTCAAAGTTAAAATCTTACCTGCCAGCCAGAGACTTTGAGAGAGTGACGCATATGTTCATTACAGCTCGCCTTGACTACTGTAACTCCCTATATTTTGGTTTAGACCAGGCGTCTATGGGAAGAATGCAGTTGGTCCAAAATGCTGCAGCTTGTCTGCTGACTGGAACCAAGCGTCAGCAGCATACCACTCCAGTCCTGGCCTCATTACACTGGCTCCCAGTTTTCTACAGGGTCCAGTTTAAAGTTCTCCTTATTGTATTTAAATGCCATAATGGCCTGGCCCCTGATTATTTGTGTGAGCTGCTGTCTGCTCACTCTCCAACCAGAACCTTGAGGTCATCCTCCCAGCTATTATTGGATGTTCCCAGGTCCAAACTGAAGAGCAGAGGGGACCGAGCCTTCTCTGTGGCAGCCCCTCGGCTCTGGAACAGTCTCCCTCTGCATGTTAGAGCTGCACAGATACTTCAGCACTTTAAAACTTCATTAAAGACTTCTCTTTTCTCTCTGGTGTTCGACGGGTTGAGCTGAGCATTCACTGTAGTCACTGTCTTTTAATTCTTTTAATGGATGTTTTTCTTCCTTTTAATGGTATTTGTATTATTTTATTGTTGTATTTATATTGCTTTATTTTTTATTGTGAAGCACTTTGGGCTATCTAGTTGCAAATGTGCTATACAAATAAATTTGACATTGACATTTGACATTGACATAACATCTGAGGTAAAATCTAATCAATATGAGCGCTTCACTGTATTGATGATCACTATTGGTACTCTTCCAGCACGACTTGGCCCAATTCGTCTTGCCTTAACTCAGCCTTTTTCATTTTTCATTACAACAGATTATCACCGCTGTGTAGGTGGAGTTGTCCCAAATCTCAAGCAAAGTTATTTGTTCTCTGACATGTTGCGACTCTCTCTGTCCAGTTCCTGCTGAATCTGTCATCAGTCATTGTTGCTCGATGGAGTTGATTTCTGTGCATCAAGCTCTGATCATGATTGTTCTTGTGATTGTATTTTAAAAATGGTGAGGTTGACCATTGTGGATGAGACACTCTCCTAATACATCTATGGATATAGCGGCATGGCTCCTCAGTGGCCGTCCATCTGCCAACCTCACATTTTCAACTTGTTTCAGGAGCCACTGGGAGCCACGGCCGAGTACATCCTAGAAAATCATCTGGTGTCAGGTGACAACACGTAATGGAAACTCCTAAAAACCCAGTCACGCTCAGTCAAGGTGGGTAGAAGCTAAAGGAAAGAGGCCTAATGTGATCGTTGGTATCATTGCAAATGTAATATGTGCTGTCATGAAGGTAAAGCTGACCTCAAAATAGATTTAAAACCAGACTGAACTTGTTACCTCAACCTCTGACTTTCCTTCCCAGGGTAAGGAGAACACAGCAGAGTAGGTGCCATTGAGATGATCCACTACTTGACCTGCCACACCTGCTTCAAGTGCCTGGTTGTGCAGCCGAGTCAGTAAGAAATCTCCTCCATGAGTCTTGGGACGGCCCTTAAAGTCAAACATGTTGATCATGACCTCCAGCTGATCCCCCACGAGCCACGATCCACCTCCTGGCCTTGGGAGAATGACAAAATTGCTGCGGGCTGCATTGCTGGTACCTTGCAGGGACACAGAAGTTGACTTAGATCGAGTGTTTGGCCAAGATATGGAATCTAAAAGGATGTTTTCCTCTTGAATCTCCTCGGGAGACAAAGGTCGGAAGGTGCAGTAGTTTCGATTAGAGCCTGGATCACTGGAAACTCTTTTGATCTTGAATGGAGGCTTCGGTGTTGTCTGAAACTGGCAGAACCAAAGTCAGTATTCTCAGTTAATGGAGACGGTTCCTTTTATGCTTGATTTAAACACATTCTATATATTGGTGCTGTTCTCAGATCCAGTAACATCACTTGATGTGCAACATATTAAACAGGATCTTCAGTGCTTACTAAGTTCTCACCTCCAGAAAGTCGATGTGATAAAATATGTAGACAAACAGACTCAAGGACAGCAAGATGATGCCAGACTTCAAAAATTCTTTCCATGGTCTGTCCATGATGGAGTCTATTTTCTGAATTTATTAGATCAAAAGACAAGAACAAATTTAAATCAGAGATAAACAAGACAAAATTGAAATATTAAAGCTAAAAAAATCTAAGGAAAGATTGTGAACAATTTCAACTGATTCCAAATGAATTCCTTCACTCATAGACCAATGTGTTCAGTACAGATAAGCTAAGGCTACGTTCAGACTGCAGGCTGAAGAGACCCAAATCCAATTTTTTTGTCCCTATGCGACCTGGATCGGATCTTTTCATGACAGTCTGAACAACACAGATCCGATTTTTTCAAATGCGACCCAGACCACTTGGATGTGTGGTCCCAAATCCGATACGTATCTGATCTTTTGCCATGCCACTTCAGTCTGAACAGCCAGGTTGCATTTATCTGACCTACACGTCACGATATGGGGCACCAAAGACGTGTGTCTTACTGTGAGTGTTAAAAAAAGGCGGCCGCAGACGCACATAAATGGAGTTCTTGTCATTCGAAAAATTAATGAAGTCCGTATCATTAAAGCCTCTCAAATCACTGTCCCACCCCTCCTGGCTGTGACCCCGCTCCCATGCATTTCTCTGGAGTGGAAAAATGATAATAATAAATGCTGCGCTCTGTGTCCCAGCAGTGTATTCTTCGCAGAGACTCCACATGTGCTCTCTCTCTCTCTCTCTCTCTCTCTCTCTCTCTCTCTCTCTCTCTCTCTCTCTCTCTCTCTCTCACACACACACACACACACACACACACACACAGGAGGCCGGCGCAGCTGATTAGAAGCGCTGCGCTCAAATTGCTCAATGTTCAGTTGTAAAAATGCGTGTTTGATCAGTTCTTAAATAAATAATCGACACTTGAAAAACTGCAGATTCTGTATGTTGTTTGTGGGTTCCGCAAACACTGAAGTGCGCTGCTGCGCGACATTCTATCCCCTTCTGCACATGTGGGACACTTTTGGGTGGTATTTCAGTTCAGACGGGAGATCACATACAAGTCGCATTTTCTTGTAAATGTGAACAAACTTGCAAAAAAAATCAGATTTCACAAAAAATTCTGAATTGAGCATTAAGCCCTGCAGTCTGAACGTAACCTAGGTCACTCATCTGTACTTTCATGGTTTCATGTTCATTTTTATTCCGTACAGAAAACAATCACAATCCAAACATTATTTTAAACCCAGTGACTTCATAATGCTTCAGATCAGTTTGCTGCGTCTGCTGCAGTTGTAGTACAATTTCTGTATCACTCTCTTTGGTCCACCTCCTGTATTTGCCTCCTGAATGTTTGCAGTACCCAAACAATTTCCCCATAAATCACTTAAACCGGTGCTCTTTTAAGTGTCAAACAGTAAATAGTTCCTTTAAACTTCTTGCCTAAAACAAAATGAAACAAAACATAATTAATCTAGAAAATGACCTAACACCTCAAATCCAGTGACTTACAGGTCCGATATGTGCTTTGCATTCCTGTAAAGGATTTTATTGAGGTTGACTCTCGGTGCAACAATATCCTTTGTTTATCATCATTTCCACCACTACAGACATGCAGTAGAGTGAATTACTCCATTTATTTTTATGTTGCGGGCCTGTCCACATGTTTGAAATAAACAGCATTTTTCATTTGCACGTGTTACAACTCTGGCTCAAAGGGAAGCAACACAATGAGTCACGCACGTCAAGGTGGAGTTTCTTACTGATAAAACAGTCAAACGAAAAAGTAAGCAAAAAGGAAGTTTCAGCAGCAGAACAACAGGCTCTAATCTGGACCTGTAGGAAAGTTGGGGGAGAGCAAGGAAGAGGTGTGGTCCTGTCTTTTAAAGCCTGCACAAAACAGCAGTTCATCACAGCTGATCAACAGAGCAAAGACTTACAACCTTTAGGACTGAGAAAATACAGGCCTTAATTATCCACCTGCAACACCTGATTCTTGTAAAATGTATTCTCGCTGTCATGCTGGTTAGTTATTATTGTAGCTATCACTAATTTGCACATTATTTTCACGGTCCTTGCAGCTTTATCTTATCAGTTTTAGTCTTGTTAATGTATTGCAAAAGCCTGCTGTCCCATGCTGAAAGAGAAAAAAAACTGAGTTGACACACCTGCCCACCACCACCAAAGGCTTGTGAAATCTTTACTTGTTTTTCACTTCATTGAGAAGACTTTCAGGAAGAGTTCTCAATGAGAAGAAAAAACAAGCCCAATAATAATGTTGCTGTTTGTACTTTTGTGTCCAGAAAATGTCTGTGCATACTGTTTTTAAACTGATAATTCTGTGATGTTTTATTTTATACTCACAAACAAAACCTGCTTGTTTTCAGAGGGAATTAGAATCAGGCTTCAAATCCTAGAAAATAAATACAAATTCACTGATCATTGAACCTACCTCTGTGACACCAGTGCCAAGATTCAGAATAGTGATGATATTTTGTTAAACTAATCTAACCTACAGAAACACAAAATTAAAAACAATTAATTTTCAAGATATGAAGAGAAAAAGAACACAGTGTGTGTTACCTTGGCTGAAAGTGGTGAAAAACAAAACAATGAAGTCCAAGAGTTTGTTGTGCTGATAGAATTTGAATTTCAGGTGAAAGAAGCCAGACGTAGAGTGCAGGCAGACACAAACAGGAGTGCTGCAGGAACCACCCTCTGTCATAAATATCCACTTCTCACGGATACAGCAGTTGACTAAGACCTCCCAGGTAATGAAACACTGATAACTACATTGTCTGGTTGCTGCAGCAGCTCCTATCTCAATGTTTAGCAGTTTAATTTGTGTTACATATTGAACTCTACATGTATCATCTTGCATGTAGTGATTGTTAATAATATCAACTTTAATTTGTGCATTTTGGTTTGGTGTTATTTGATTATGTTGAACATCGACTCATCACGAGAATACACTTTGTCCTGATAACATCACAGATGCCTGGTTAAACACCAAGCTAACCCAAGGTCATCCTGGTGTTCTTTTTTTTCACTGCAAACTCATTGTTTGCATGCTATCCTCATTAAATATGAAAACCTATAAATGTTTGGGTGGTTTTAGTTAAAGCAGACACTGTTTTTTTCATCTGTGTGATTTTGACAAAGATCAGATCACATTTGATGGTGATTTTATGCAGAAATGTGAGAAATTCCAAAAAGGTCCAGATACTTTTTCATACCACTGTATTAACTCGGGCGCCGCCTCCGCGATTCAGAAACAAAAAGAAAAGGCTCAATAAACTTTAATATTAAATGATAATGCACTGACAATGTACATTATGTACTTAATTTTCTCTAAATGATCTGTAATAAAAGAGGGTACAAACAGCCTGTAGTGCCGGAAAAGTTTCTCGAGGATGCGTGAATCAGTGTGCCTGCATGGAACGCTCACAGCTGAGCCCAAAGAGAGAAGGCGCGTGCGCATCGGTGGTGCGCGGAAGCTCCAAAGCGGACGCAGAAACGCGTAGATGTGAAGCATCGACGAGCCTTTACTGTTCAGGCACCAGTTGTTGTGGGTGTAGATGCATAGACCTCCTCCTCTGCTCTTGCCGGCGTTAGCATCTCGGTTGCTTCGGTGCATTGTGTGGCCTGCTAACTGCATCGAGATGTCGGGGATCTCCTCCCGGAGCCACGTCTCCGTCACGACCAGGACACAGCAGTCGCGGATGAGTGGGTGTTCGGCAAGCAGTAAATCCAGTTCGTCGAATTGTTGACAATTGACCGTGCATTGGCGAGGAAGATGCTGGGGAGCAGAGGTTTGAATGGCTGCCTTTTTAGTCCGGCTAGCAGACCAGACCTGCAGCCCCACTTATGTTTACTCTCCTTCCACCTCCTCCATTGCTTGACAGAGCCGACAACAACCCATGGAGCGCCCGCTGATCTCGCTATCTACGGGGGGATGTTGTTGGTCATCTGGTAGCCGCTGCTAACGGAGATCTGGCAATTGTAACGGATTCTGCACAGTTCCGAGTGGCTGTATTTTCGGTAAGCTTTGATGTTTTCCATGCAAAAACAGGCAAAGAAAAATAAAAATAAACTGACAGAAATTGAAAAGGAGCACCGATGTGGAGAGCTTGTAGCCGCTGCGTCCGTGCGCACCACCATGTTGGTCTTGAGGTGGTGTGTGTGTGTGTGTGTGTGTGTGTGTGTGTGTGTGTGTGTGTGTGTGTGTGTGTGAGTAGGGATACATGGTCTATAAAACCAATTTTCAGGTTTACTCACCAGCATTATAAGACCACTCGGGTTATGGAACCAATTTTGATGGTCTCATAAACATAAAACTTTATAATGTTATAATTATTGAAATATAATGGCATATGTCACAATTACTATATGTATGATTACATGACTTCTTATGTTATTGGTTAATATAGTTTTTATACTGTTATGGCCCACCCCCTGTCATTCTGAGGTTCACACATATTGGGCTCACATGCCAGGATGGGCTTGTGAGACCAAGACATTGTGTAATGCGTTTGGGTCCAACAGCGCCCCCAGAGGCAGCAGAACGCATTGCAAGTTATACACATTTGCGGGAAAATATACACAATGACCCGCCAATTTATACACCGGAAGTGCATAAAGGCGGGAGCTTCAGCAGATTTGGACCGGATCAGCGGTGGGGATGAACGCTGAAAAGTAAGGCTTTCATATTTTATATTATTTTGACATATATTACGTATTTTAATGTTATACTGACATTATTTTTATTTAAGCGACAGCCTTGGTGGACTTAAAGAAGCTTTAGATTATATAATTAATTGTGTTCATGATGGTTGTTAGACAACAGACTACTAAGAAATACTCGGAAATGTTAGGGAGTTATATGATAACACGTTCTGTACACATGCCTATTTTGCTTTCTAATTTCATAAAATGTTTGTCACTGGATCCTCCTTCAGCTAGTTAAACACCGCAAGTCCCTGAAAAAGTAAAATCCAGTTTGTTAACCGACAAAGAGATGTGTTATGTGATATCAGGGCTGCTTTGAAAAAAATCTTTGGTGCTTGCAGCCTCTCTGTATGACTGTTTGACCGCAGAAAATAACAATTTTCATGCTGTTTAAGACTCGATTTGAGACTGAAATAGGCTTCAAATCCTTTCTGAGTGTTTTTAAACAGTTTAACAAAGCGCTCTTGAACACAACATTTGACGTCTGGGAGGAGACAGTCTCTTCCTTTGCAGAAGGCTCCTTCTTCGGTTTTAACCTTCTGTGAGGCTGGATTTGTGGGAGAAGGGACGTTTTGTTTTTATTTTCTACACCCGTAGTGTCCTTTTTGTGTCATGCGAGAGCGTGTCTCCCGTTGTCTGCATCGCGCCTGTTACAGCCGGACCGGAGCTCGTGTAAAAGGCTTTAGCATTGCAGCTAGCTGGTAAGCTAATCCTGTCGTCAAACTCTGTCACGGGCTCAATCATCATTTGGGGAAGCCATTAGTGTTTTTGTTGTGTTTTGGCTAGTTGCTATCTGGTGCTTGATTGTAGTCGGCTTTGCTCGGTAGTGATGGAAGTCGCGGCTTTGTTTTGAGGTGTTTCTGTGGATTGCTAACCGCGGCTAGCCAGTGCCTTATTCGGGCCCGCCCATTTCTCTAGGGGTGGGACTTCCGCTTTGTGTTTGCACTTCCGGTTAGCGACAACTGCGGTGTAAACAGACGAGAAAATAGAGTGGGAAGAAACTAAAATCTCTCTTAAAATATCCAATGAAACAACTCTGCCTCATCCGAGGCTTTTAGCAGATAGGGAGGACGACATGCGGAAGTGGTCTCCAGTCATGTATGGTGATATTTTTAATGACTTTGTGCTATCGCTGGGTGTGGATGGTTCAGCCACGAGGAACTACAGGAGCACGGGAGCTTACAAATATCTTCACAGTGGAAAAGTCGGCTGTTTTTTTTTTTCACTGGAGTAAAATCAGTCTCAAAATTCAGAACGAGGTAAGAGCTGGGTACCTTTGTTTTTATTTTTATGGATGAAGTCATCTGCCGTGCACTGTAGCTGTTCGATAGCTTAGCATGTTAGCCTGTGGTGGCTGCAAGCTACTGTTAACCTAAAACCCTGAGTTTTAAACACAACAGAGACATATATGTTTGTTTTATCTCTCAGAAGGCATAGTTAGATTTGTTGAGGAAGGAGGAGCGCCCTAATCCAGCAGCAGAGGTCCTCTTCTTTAGAAGGAGGTGGGTGCTAAGTTTGCTGGCCCGCAGCATTCAGATATGGACTTCCCTGCTCTAAACTATTTGGAGAAAGCGAAAGCTTCATCTTCTTAAAGTTGTTGTGGCATCCATGGACGGAGCAGATGAGGCTGGTCATGTTCAGACTTAATAAAAGTGAGCAACATAGCGCAGAGACAGCAAACCGGAAGTTGCAACACATAATGGCGCTGCCCGGCAGCACTTCCTGAATAAGGTGAATAAGTCATGGAGTTGATGTTGAGCTGTTTGGGTCGTGTAAAAATGGCTGATATTTTCGTGCAGCCCAGGTTCTGCTGTTGAATTTAATGTGCTGCATCATGATATTCTATCATAGGGTTGTTACGATTCCGATACCATAAAATTGCTCCCATACTGCCGAAAATGGTGGCATCGGTAACTGTGAGTACTGGAGTCCAGGCACCGATCCGATACCAGGCCATTTATTAAATCTATTTACTGGTTCGCTCGTTAGCACTGACACAGTTCTTCGCCAATCTAAAATGGTGCCACTGTGCTGTGGCTTCAGACCAACGAGGAAGAATGGATCACGTGACAGACGCATAGCGTCAGAGCCACAGTTTGTTGACAGTTGACAGGAGACTTGGATCTTGCGTGAATCAGTGCGCCTGCATGGAACGCGCATTGCTTAGTTAAAAAACGTAGTATTGGAGAAACCGCCTATGCATCGGTGCTGCGCGGAGGCGGACACGCGGTAATATGAAGCATGAGCTGTTTTCTGCTCCTCCAATTGGGAGACCTTCAGGTTAACACAATAGTTTTATTCAGTGTTGTTCCTTAATTCATTATTTATCAGACTTGGATGATAGAGTGGTGGAATAATTGAGATGAAACACAGGAGCAGCTGAAGATGAAACACATAGATGAAGATAGGAGAAAAATGTGTAGGTCAAAGACATGACACATGTTTATAATCTAACATTTAAAATTGACTTTTTTTAACCTAATTTCAAGTGTTAATCCCCTCACTGGATCAGATTGCTATAATCCAATAATGTCTGATGATTTTTAAAATATTCACCTTCAACTGCTCCTGTGCTTGTCACATTAAACATGAAAAGATTTATTTAAATATAATGTATCTGTGGCCTGTCACATTCCATCAAAAATTAATTGTGCACAGTCATCATAATCATGGCTTTTGTGCAGTGCTTCACATATTTAGAGTTGATTGAACTAATTCAGATCAGCTGCTCTCGAACCATACTTGGGGTTCAGGGTTAGACTCAGAGTTTGTTGAACCTCCTGTCTGGAAGATCCCTCTTGTCTAAGCTGGAAGTAAATGTTGACATTGTTTTTCCCTTAACTGCCTGATGGAATCTGTAAGCTCAATTCAGCATCATCTAGTTTAAGCTGTATCAGTGCCTAACATAATACCTTTTTAGGCCACTGCTAAAATGAGTTCAGATAATGCTGTATATTTGTAAGGACTGACTTGACATTATATTTTGCAGTGAGGCAAGGCAGACTAAACCCCAAACGTGATGCACAACATCACGTGAAACAAAAGAAGGACAAAGAGTCTTGTGGGTGGAGATTCATTGACCCAATCAAAGGTACGTTTTTGCTTTAAATCCTATTGAATCTGAAGTTCAACACAACATGAAAGTACTGTGTTGAATTTGATATTTAATGATTTCTGTGATGTGATGTCTTGTGTCTTAAAACCCCTAAATCACATTAATCTGGAGTCATATATCATTTTTAAGTTTTTGGTAGTTTTTGGTTCGTTTTTCATCTGGGTTTTTTTTTTTTTTTGTCAATTGTGGTCAGGTTTTGCACACATCAGGCGTGTCTCTCACATTCTTAATCAGAAGTTTGTCAATACAGTGTGTCAGTGTAGATTCAAACACAGGAAGTGCTTTAAAATGACCTGAAACAATGCTAACTTGCTGCTTCTGTATCTGACTGAGACGCAGTTTGGCATGTGTTTGTGTGTGTGTGTGTTTGCATGATCATGGTGTGTGAGGCCGGTGTTTGGCATATGAGGACAACATTGAAAACCAATACTTTAGTACATAGACCTGTGTGTATCTGTGTGTGGCGCAGAAATGGTTTATAAGGACAGAGTGAAGTATACATGGCCATACAGTAAAATACAGTATGTCACATCAATTTTGCATCATTTTAAATCTTGGTTTATGATGGAAGCACTTATATAGGATCAAATTTCACTGTTTTCATCAAGTAATGCCTCTTATCATTGAGGAAAAACAGTAAATATTGTGAGTCTGTCCAGTAATGTTGAGATAATACTTGATGAGTGTCTTAACAGATCTTGTCAATTTGATTACTTTCCTCAAGACTGACATTTTTTTAAAAATCACAATTTGACATTTTCTAAGAGGTTCTGGAATGTCAGCATTGATCATATTTTAAAAGATAATTCAACATGATTTATTTGATCAATTATTGTTCAGTGTTTAATCTGTTGGTTGGTATTTGGTCAGTTTTCATGCCAGTTTCAGTAGTTTTTGGTCAATTGTGGTCAGGCTTTGCACACATCAGGCGTGTCTCTCACATTCTTAATCAGAAGTTTGTCAATACAGTGTGTCAGTGTAGATTCAAACACAGGAAGTGCTTTAAAATGACCTGAAACAATGCTAACTTACTGCTTCTGTATCTGACTGAGACGCAGTTTGGCATGTGTTTGTGTGTGTGTGTGTTTGCATGATCATGGTGTGTGAGGCCGGTGTTTGGCATATGAGGACAACATTGAAAACCAATACTTTAGTACAGAGACCTGTGTGTATCTGTGTGTGGCGCAAAAATGGTTTATAAGGACAGAGTGAAGCATACATGGCCATACAGTAAAATACAGTATGTCACATCAGTTTTGCATCATTTTAAATCTTGGTTTATGATGGAAGCACTTATATAGGATCAAATTTCACTGTTTTCATCAAGTAATGCCTAGGCCTGGGCGATTATATGGTCGTGATTGGTGATCGCGATTAATTTCTAGTCGATCACGGTGATCAGCTGAGAGCACATTTACTCGATCAGACATGGTAGAAATGTGCGTAACACAGCCAATCACAGTCGACTTTTTCCTGCTCAACTCCTGCCTGTAAGTTGTCTGAGAGTAAACAGAGATGAACGTGGAGCCGAGGGCAGCGAAGCAGATGAAGTCAGCCATGCCTCGGCGTTATCCTCTGAACATGAGGCTGCTGTTGACAGGAAAGGCTGCTCCACCCGCACCGCTGCTAGCACATCGCTGCTATCACACCGATCCGCAAAGAATCTGGTCTTTTGAGTCCAGGAACTACTGGTGATACAGTTTAACTAACGATCGTTCAGTTCTTCTCTTTTACTGAAAATGACGGTGCATCGCATCATTGAACATATCATCACTTCTTGCCGCTAAAACTCTTCTTCTAACAACATGCAGAGAGAGCCTGCAGCGCTGCAGCGCCGGTCTTCTTCTGTGGTGTCTGTGTAAAACAAGGTTGAACATGCAAACAGCACACTTAGTAGCAGGAAGTGCAAATGCAGTCATGGCGTCGCCTGTGGCCGTGGTCTGAATGAGGATCTCCCTGGGGTTACTCCAAATGTTTCAGAAACCAGAATATTTATCTTAACACGAATATTGATTGCACGTCGAATATTGACTCCAGTGTCGTCTTTTCAGGCCACTACACCATACAAGCAACATTCTAAGAGGAGAAAAACGATTACTTTTGTCTATTTTTTTTTTGTATTATTGTAGTTTTGTACTGTTACATTTTAAGTCTAATCTGTCCAATCTAGATTCTTTAAATTTTGTACATTTGGTGCAAGTATTAATGATGGCAGCAGCATATTTAGCATCATAACTTGAAAATAATGTTCGTTCTAAAGCACCTTCATTATCCCCAGGCGGTTTCTTTAGTTTTTTAATCTTTTATAGCAACAAAAACCCTCAGGGCTGTGAACTCTCACACTTTAACTAACAATCGTTCAGTTCTTCTCTTTTACTGTAAAAACGGTGCATCGCAAGATTTCATTATCTTGGTGCTAGATTTTCTTTCCATTTACTGCACTGTTCAGTGAGATTGTTGTTATATTTTTCTATGCTTATATTATTTAACATTGCTATTTACTTGGTTTCTTAATAAAATGTTAAACTATTCTATAGTTCTAGTTTTCAGTGCAGATGCTTTAAAACTGGTTTAAAAACAATATAATATATCGTGATTTTAATCGAGATCGAATGATATGAAGAAAAAAATCGTGATCATTTTTTTTGCCATATCGCCCAGCCCCAGTAATGCCTCTTATCATTGAGGAAAAACAGTAAATATTGTGAGTCTGTCCAGTAATGTTGAGATAATACTTGATGAGTGTCTTAACAGATCTTGTCAATTTGATTACTTTCCTCAAGACTGACATTTTTTTAAAAATCACAATTTGACATTTTCTAAGAGGTTCTGGAATGTCAGCATTGATCATATTTTAAAAGATAATTCAACATGATTTATTTGATCAATTATTGTTCAGTGTTTAATCTGTTGGTTGGTATTTGGTCAGTTTTCATGCCAGTTTCAGTAGTTTTTGGTCAATTGTGGTCAGGCTTTGCACACATCAGGCGTGTCTCTCACATTCTTAATCAGAAGTTTGTCAATACAGTGTGTCAGTGTAGATTCAAACACAGGAAGTGCTTTAAAATGACCTGAAACAATGCTAACTTACTGCTTCTGTATCTGACTGAGACGCAGTTTGGCATGTGTTTGTGTGTGTGTGTGTTTGCATGATCATGGTGTGTGAGGCCGGTGTTTGGCATATGAGGACAACATTGAAAACCAATACTTTAGTACAGAGACCTGTGTGTATCTGTGTGTGGCGCAAAAATGGTTTATAAGGACAGAGTGAAGCATACATGGCCATACAGTAAAATACAGTATGTCACATCAGTTTTGCATCATTTTAAATCTTGGTTTATGATGGAAGCACTTATATAGGATCAAATTTCACTGTTTTCATCAAGTAATGCCTCTTATCATTGAGGAAAAACAGTAAATATTGTGAGTCTGTCCAGTAATGTTGAGATAATACTTGATGAGTGTCTTAACAGATCTTGTCAATTTGATTACTTTCCTCAAGACTGACATTTTTTTAAAAATCACAATTTGACATTTTCTAAGAGGTTCTGGAATGTCAGCATTGATCATATTTTAAAAGATAATTCAACATGATTTATTTGATCAATTATTGTTCAGTGTTTAATCTGTTGGTTGGTATTTGGTCAGTTTTCATGCCAGTTTCAGTAGTTTTTGGTCAATTGTGGTCAGGCTTTGCACACATCAGGCGTGTCTCTCACATTCTTAATCAGAAGTTTGTCAATACAGTGTGTCAGTGTAGATTCAAACACAGGAAGTGCTTTAAAATGACCTGAAACAATGCTAACTTACTGCTTCTGTATCTGACTGAGACGCAGTTTGGCATGTGTATGCGTTTGTGTTTGTGTGTATGTTTGCATGATCATGGTGTGTGAGGCCGGTGTTTGGCATATGAGGACAACATTGAAAACCAATACTTTAGTACAGAGACCTGTGTGTATCTGTGTGTGGCGCAAAAATGGTTTATAAGGACAGAGTGAAGCATACATGGCCATACAGTAAAATACAGTATGTCACATCGGTTTTGCATCATTTTAAATCTTGGTTTATGATGGAAGCACTTATATAGGATCAAATTTCACTGTTTTCATCAAGTAATGCCTCTTATCATTGAGGAAAAACAGTAAATATTGTGAGTCTGTCCAGTAATGTTGAGATAATGTTTAATGAGTGACTTGACAGATCTTGTCAATTTCATTATACATTAGAAAAAGTCAATTTCACTCCGTCTTTTGAATTTTGAATTTGGGATTTATGTGGGTGAGTTAGCAGATTTTCCAAATTTCATCTTTCTTTCCAATGATATACATTTTTATCATAATTTCATCTTTTCGTCTAATAATTTCACTTCTTTATTACGCTTCCATTAACTGTTGTTTATTTTTTGATAGGACGAGGTGTGTTTGCATTAGAGCCAATTGCAAAAGGCTCATTCATTCTGGAGTATAGAGGAGTTCTGAAGAGGACTCAAACATCAAATGAGTATACATACTTCTTTAAACACCAAGGAGCGGATTATTGGTGAGTAGCCTGGATAACCGAATGTTATTCTTGACCTAAAGCCAAACCACAAATGCAGAAATTTGTGGGTGATTGAAATGCTTGCCTTGGTTCTGGACCACAATTTTTTCAACATTTTGATAACTGATTCTTGTAACCCGTGCAGCATTGATGCTTCAAGTGAAGATGGGAGCCTTGGCCGACTTGTGAATGATTCAGAAAAACCAAATGCAAAAATGAAAAAAATAGAGGTGGATGGTGTACCCAGTCTGTGTTTGTTTGCCATCGTGGACATCGAGGAAGGACAAGAAATCACTTATGACTATGGAGGAAAAAACCTGCCATGGCGTTCTTGTCAAAGACATCAGATATCCAAGGTAGAGTACATTTGACCAATTTTAGAACAAAAAACCCAATAAATATTATACTAAAAGATGACTGCAACATAGCATACGGTTTTTCTCCTCTCTCTGCACCCTCTCCTTCTTCTCTCTCCGTCCCCTCTCTGTCTTCTTTCCGTTCTCTTGGTCTCCTCTCTGATAGGGACATAATACATTTTTGCGGGCCGGAAGTTTGATATGTCTGCTTAACATCAAATTCAGTATTTCAGCAGCAGATGTTCTCCATTAAAATAACTCTGCCATGTCTTCTTCTTCCATTCTACTCTGGTTCTCCCTTTTTGCCTCTCCATCAGCCTATGGCTCCAACCACAGCCGAGAAACCTGTCCACACAACAGTCTCCTCTCCGCCTCGAGGACGCACAACAGTCTCCTCTCCGCCTCGAGGACGCACAACAGTCTCCTCTCCGCCTCGAGGACGCACAACAGTCTCCTCTCCGCCTCGAGGACGCACAACAGTCTCCTCTCCGCCTCGAGGACGCACAACAGTCTCCTCTCCGCCTCGAGGACGCACAACAGTCTCCGCTCCGCCTCGAGGACGCACAACAGTCTCCTCTCCGCCTCGAGGACGCACAACAGTCTCCTCTCCGCCTCGAGGACGCACAACAGTCTCCTCTCCACCTCGAGGATGCACAACAGTCTCCTCTCTGTCCTCTCCTCCTCGAGGACGCACCACAGTCTCCTCTCCGCCTCGAGGACGCACAACAGTCTCCTCTCCGCCTCGAGGACGCACCACAGTCTCCTCTCCGCCTCGAGGACGCACAACAGTCTCCTCTCCGCCTCGAGGACGCACAACAGTCTCCTCTCCGCCTCGAGGACGCACAACAGTCTCCTCTCCGCCTCGAGGACGCACAACAGTCTCCTCTCCGCCTCGAGGATGCACAACAGTCTCCTCTTTGTCCTCTCCGCCTCGAGGACACACAACAGTCTCCTCTCCGCCTCGAGGACGCACAACAGTCTCCTCTTTGTCCTCTCCGCCTCGAGGACACACAACAGTCTCCTCTCCGCCTCGAGGACACACAACAGTCTCCTCTCTGTCCTCTCCGCCTCGAGGACGCACAACAGTCTCCTCTCCGCCTCGAGGACGCACAACAGTCTCCTCTCCGCCTCGAGGACGCACAACAGTCTCCTCTCCGCCTCGAGGACACACAACAGTCTCCTCTCTGTCCTCTCCGCCTCGAGGACGCACAACAGTCTCCTCTCCGCCTCGAGGATGCACAACAGTCTCCTCTTTGTCCTCTCCGCCTCGAGGACACACAACAGTCTCCTCTCCGCCTCGAGGACACACAACAGTCTCCTCTCTGTCCTCTCCGCCTCGAGGACGCACAACAGTCTCCTCTCCGCCTCGAGGACGCACAACAGTCTCCTCTCCGCCTCGAGGACGCACAACAGTCTCCTCTCCGCCTCGAGGACGCACAACAGTCTCCTCTCCGCCTCGAGGACGCACAACAGTCTCCTCTCCGCCTCGAGGACGCACAACAGTCTCCTCTCCACCTCGAGGATGCACAACAGTCTCCTCTCTGTCCTCTCCTCCTCGAGGACGCACCACAGTCTCCTCTCCGCCTCGAGGACGCACAACAGTCTCCTCTCCGCCTCGAGGACGCACAACAGTCTCCTCTCCGCCTCGAGGACGCACAACAGTCTCCTCTCCGCCTCGAGGACGCACAACAGTCTCCTCTCCGCCTCGAGGACGCACAACAGTCTCCTCTCCGCCTCGAGGACGCACAACAGTCTCCTCTCCACCTCGAGGATGCACAACAGTCTCCTCTCTGTCCTCTCCTCCTCGAGGACACACCACAGTCTCCTCTCCGCCTCGAGGACGCACAACAGTCTCCTCTCCGCCTCGAGGACGCACAACAGTCTCCTCTCCACCTCGAGGATGCACAACAGTCTCCTCTTTGTCCTCTCCGCCTCGAGGACACACAACAGTCTCCTCTCTGTCCTCTCCACCTCGAGGACGCACAACAGTCTCCTCTCCGCCTCGAGGACGCACAACAGTCTCCTCTCCGCCTCGAGGACGCACAACAGTCTCCTCTCCGCCTCGAGGACGCACAACAGTCTCCTCTCCGCCTCGAGGACGCACAACAGTCTCCTCTCCGCCTCGAGGACGCACAACAGTCTCCTCTCCGCCTCGAGGACGCACAACAGTCTCCTCTCCACCTCGAGGATGCACAACAGTCTCCTCTCTGTCCTCTCCTCCTCGAGGACACACCACAGTCTCCTCTCCACCTCGAGGACACACCACAGTCTCCTCTCCGCCTCGAGGACGCACCACAGTCTCCTCTCCGCCTCGAGGACGCACCACAGTCTCCTCTCTGTCCTCTCTACCTCGAGGACGCACAACAGTCGTCTCTTCCACAGTGCTCCCTGAAGAGGTTTGTCAGTACATTTGTCTGTGTTCTTTTAAATTCAGGCAATCCTTTAACATGGCCTGAATGTCCTGTAAAGTCACAGATACTTGAGACATAATTCTTCCAGGACTGACGGGTTTTGTTGTCCTCTTCTGTGTGGCTAGCCATAATCAACTCTTTATTACAGATGTTTTGGTTATGGCTGTGTTACCTTTGCATGTTTAATTGTGATTTTGTCTTTTTTCCACAAAATGGTTGGATCACAGCAGAAAGCCAAGAGGCCAGGAAGTGGCAATGATGGTAAGACATCTTTATGTAAAATATAATAGAGCAAGGATGCACCAGGAAAAAAACCTTACTATGTTGTGATTCATTTGACGGGAAAACAATACAAGTTGGTGTGTGTGTATGTGTACATTCTTTTACACAATCTAATTGTTTTCATTTTCATTATAATCTATTTAAGCTTTTGAAGAACAGAGAGGAAGGAAAAGAAGAAAGCAAGAGGATTCAGGAGGAATGAGGAGGACAAAAAGGGGTGAGAATTGGCAGAGCCATTGTTGAACACAAGACGCTGTTCACACCGCAGAATTCAGTATACGAGTTTCCCAGAATGCAGTTTGGAGCAACTGTGAGCGATAGTTGTAATATTTTTTTATGTGAGAAATTAAGTGTTTAGATCCTTAGTGTGTGGTTAGTTTATCCACATGATGCCTATTTAGAAATTTGCTCTGACGTTTGCGGACAAGTGAAGCTCCAACTGTGGGAACAGCGACCAGGAGCAGTGAGTTGTCTGAGGCAGCAGCCCATCTCGTGAGGTGATTGAACCTGTGTCATCACTGTGAAGGAGAAAACGATCGCTAATCAACTTAACCACAACTGTGGCAGTCACATTAGTTTGTCTGAATGAAAAGTGAAGCTTCAGAAGAGCAGCTCTGCCTCGGGGTTCTGTATGTACAGAATTCACCACATTACATCAGGAAACATGTTTTACAATGAACCGATCAGTCTACAATAAATCTGATCCGCTCTTGAGACTGCTTAAAGCGATACTTCAACATTTTGGCAAATTGGCCCATTTAGGGCAACTCCCTAGTCATTTAGAACAGCCTACTTACTTTTTTTGTGAGGGCGAGCTGTTGTTTATTCAGCGGTGGGTCTGAGGAGAGCTTCACGGCGGACATAATGGAAGTGGATGGTACATTTGCTTCCCTCATCAAACTCATCAAACACACAATCCAACAACCCCAAAACACTCGGGTGGACACGTTATAATCTGCACATTCACTACGCTGTGAAATATTAATGCAAAATTATGAGATTGAGTGATTTTTTCAAAGATTGCTAAGACTGAACTACTTACTAAACATGGCGTCTGGGTGTAGTGATTTCAAAAGAAAAAGTAGTTCCCAGTATTTGCTTCAGTGTCGTAACGCTACAATATTATTTGTAGGTGTTTCACAGCGTAGTGAATGTGCAGATTATAACGTGTCCACCAAAGTGTTTTGGGGTTGTTGGATTGTGTATTTGATGAGTTTGATGAGGGAAGCAAATGTACCATCCACTTCCATTATGTCCGCCGTGAAGCTCTCCTCAGACCCACCGCTGAATAAACAACAGCTCGCCCTCACAAAAAAAGTAAGTAGGCTGTTCTAAATGACTAGGGAGTTGCCCTAAATGGGTCAATTTGCTAAAATGTTGAAGTATCGCTTTAACACAGTAGTACTGCCTCAGGACAGGCCTGATATCCCCTCTGGATATTAATAACATTCAAATTCACATTCAAACTAAGCTGAAATGTGTCAATACTAATATAAAAAAAGAAAAAAACATTGTGAATAGTTTAGAAATCTGGAGAAAAAAATGTTTTTTGAAAACAAAGCGATATGCTGATTGAACTGAGTTCTTGTCAGATCTAAGCTACTCGTTTGTGCTTCCAGACTATGTTGAAGCAAAACCAGATGTAAGTTCACAGGATTTGAGCTGGCATTGTAAGGCTAGATTTCAGCCCCTTAGAAGAAGTTATCCAAGTAAAAAAAATTAAGATCTGTGTTCATGCAATAAATTTCCATATGTATTTTCTCTTAGATTGCAAGACCCATGACGTTCTCAAGGAGAAATTGGGCTCATTTGATAAATGCTCAATTTGTCGTGGGCCATTTTCGTCATTGAAGTGGTGGGGGCTAAGATGTGAAGGTTTGTATAAAAATTCTAAGATCAACATGTTGCATTACACATGCACACTGTTTGCTAGTGGAAAGACATTTCTCAGGGTTGACAAACTTATAGTTGTGTTCAAAAGTGTGTTTAAAAAATGGGTAAAGTTTAAAATCCTCATAACTTTGAAATTTACACATGAACATACATTAGCGAACACAGCATATTCTTTTCCAAATCAAGAAATGGAGAAAAAAAAAACATCAAATTTGTCATTATTTTACAGAAAAGTGAAGAAATCAGTTATTAGGCTGTTTAAAATAATAGCAGTGTGGGGTTCAATGTGTGAGGTTATTGATTCAGTAAAAAAAACAGGGCCCACATTGCAGGACAGAGGCAGCAGATGTTGTACATACTAGTTATAGTGCACTTCTTGAGAACAGCATCCTTTAGTCACAAAGTTGACTGGAGAGGGGAAAACTAAGCCTGTGTTAAATCGTAATCAGATTATTTAGTTAGGGCAAAAACGATTTTTCACCTTAACTAGGGGAATGATGGTACAGTTCTCGTTCATCTATCTGGGCTGCACTGGGTTGCTGTTGTGACTTCTGCCTCCTTCCTCCCATGGCGCTCTCCCCACACACTGTAAACAAACATGTCGGTGTTTGCGAAGGCCAGCGAGGATTTCATTGCTAAGACCAATGGCCCTTTTCAACTACACCAGGGGTACCCATATTCTTCTCAGTGAAAGGCCACATATGAATCAGGGTGGATTCTGGCTGCAGGTGTGTGGGTGAGAGGAGGGGAGACTGCCGCAGTGTTCCTACCTAAACATAAAAGTTACAGAGTGCAGTTACAGCCGCGGCATGACACCCTCTCAGGCTGCAGCAGTGGCACAATTCATCCTGTTAACAGATTTTCTACCACTCAGATGAGTTGAGAAACATTATTTTTAAGCAGTACTATGCAAGATTTGCTTTAGCGCTCCCCCTACTGGTCTCCTGTGAAAGTTCACTGTCGTAAACGTCCTCCGCATCACCCCCACCCCCCACTCCTGCATGCAGAGACCGACACCCGTTTCCTTTTTTTCCGCTCGTTAGACAAAGTTTTTTTCTGTCTTTTTGGTTCTGCCATCCGTGAGCACCTAAGGGCGGTGTTGCTAACGCTAGCGAGAGTTTCATGTTTGTTTTACGTATTTTTGTTAAATCTTCTGCAGCAGCAGTTCCTCGCGCTGCCTCCTCCGGTTGCTCCCTCTGTCATAGACATGCCTGCCTCGCACACTCAAACTTATTGGAAAACAAACACACTCGGAGACATGCTGCTTGCAGCGAACTCACGCGCACTCACGTCTACGAGAGGAGGTGCCAGTCCTCTTTATTTTTCAGTTACCAAACGGAAATTAGAAGCAATCAACACATCATGCAAAGATCGTCTATTGCAACACAACGACAGATATCGCACTCCAACAGCTTTTATACTTGTAATCCCGTATGAGCGCCGTAAAGCAGGTTTGTTCTCGCGAGATGTAGTCGGGTCGCTCCTCTGAAATTGCAAGCGCAGTTTTCAGGACACAGACCCCGGGGGAGTGGAGGGACCGGCGAATCACCGTGACAAGTCTTTGTTTACCCCCACAGGGATTCTGAAACACATTTATTGAGGTAAAAATGTTGCATAGTTCTGCTTTAAAGCTCGTGTCCGGAGTTTTGAAAGAGAGAGTTTTTTTTTAATCCAACGTCTCAGATTCCCCTCCCTCTGCTTTCATGAGCGACCAAGCCACGCCCCTTTAATTATGCACGTGCATTATCCGTCGGGTGAAAATGAGAGCCTCTGAGTCCTGCAGCATCCTCCATGTTTAGCTGTTTACGGTGGATGTTCAGCAGACAGTGGATATATCCGAGGTGAGCGTGGCGGCTGCTGCGTTGCTAACTCTCCTCTGCTGGGCGAGCGGCCGTGCTCTCTGGCTGCTCCACACGTTGATTGACAGCACGACAAGGCGGAAGCTCGAAATCTATTGGCTGACGCTGACCGGCTCTTTTTCGGATAACATGGGGGTCTATGAGACGAAGGCAGGGCTCATTAATACATTTTTATATTCCTTTATGCTAATATTATATTGTAGTATGAACCAGACTGACGCATTTAAGCTCTGTTAAAAAATGATACATACATTGGAAACGAACGGAAACTCCGGACACCAGCTTTAAGTTAGAAAAACTACATAGTGTTGCTCTAAGTGGATGAAATTACTAAACATTGTGAAATCCAGCACAATGAGTCCATATAAGCACAAAACATGTTGTATCCAGTGAAATCTATCTGACTGTCACTCCTGCCTATGAGCAAGTATGGCGAGAGAGCAGCAATTCACTTGACGTTACTGGTGCTGAAAACAAACATTTTTGGAATCTTCTGCAATGCACATTTAAGTAAAAAGAAAAAAAAACATAATTTTGTGAATTATTACAACATTACCGCTAACAGTATGTTATTGTTTTAACAGTTTGCACGTCTGTATGGCATACATCCTGCTTTCACTCCAAAAACGAAGGAGGAAAGACTTTGGTAAGTAATTATTTTGGTAACCCTTTACTGGAAGCAGTATCCATAAGGTTTTGATGCCACCTACATAAGCACTAAGAACTGGCATGAACATATTTATTGAAATGCTTTTCCAAAAGGAGGTTTAAAAGTGTTCATGTATTTTGTGTCATGGGCAATAGATTTGGTATTTAACAGTGAAGGTGACAAAATTCATTCTCAAATCGATGTTACCTGTGTCATGGTGTAAAAGTTAATACCTGTGGCATATATATAAATGATGGACTCTCACAGACCCTGATACATCTGTTTTGATTCTAAATACAACATTACACAACACAAATGAAATTTTCTATTGCATAAACATTGAACACATCAGAAAAGTGACAGATGTAATGGCAGCATCAGCACTGACTTGTGTGATAAGCACAATGTTTCCAAAACTTGGGGTTCAATTACAAGCAGTTATAGGATCAAATATCACAAGGTTTTCATCATAAACTTAAATAGTGTGAGTCTGCCTTTCAGAAGTTCTTGTCAAATGTGTTCAGAAAATAATTGATGTGTGCATGTTGGTACAGCTTATGAATTACAGCTTTGAAGGCTCAATAGGCATGTTTCCACTACAGGAGTTCCTAAAGATGTGGCCACTTAAAATTTCAGTTTGGTTTGTAGTGGGACCCTGACCGAACCGTGACAGATCCCTGCTGTCATCTGGGTGGGCTCGTAGCACGAATGAGATCCCCCGCCATGACGCAGAGAATACAGGGCTGACCCGTCACGCCCACAAGTTCATTTTGTAGAAACCAGTTGTAATGGTCTGTTTAGCCACCAGGAGGAGCAGTGAGTGTGGAAGCTGACACCCGCTTATTACTGTACAGTAATCATACAGTAATCATCGGCACATTTAATGAGGGAGAGAGCTTCCCACACAGAGCATAGTTAGTTATTATTGTGCATCAAAAGGTCAGAATACTTCAGCTTTTAGTTAATCAAAAGAACTACATAAGTAAGTAAGTAAGGCGGGAGACTGAGCGATTTACAATGCTCTGTATATGAAATGCACCTGTTGCGCTCAGCCTCATTGAGCTGTCTTTGTCTGTCATGGAAATTATATTGTACAATTGTACTATAAACTCAACAAGATCATTCTGTTCGTGTTCAGCAGCAGGCTGGAACGTAGTGTGCCGTGGTATTTCGCCACACTCAGACTAATAAAGTCAGTGATCACTCAGTTAAAAGTGAAGTGATGGAAATTATCATCACAATGTCCGCTTTTGTTCTAACTGAATGTGTGAATGTACGTTCCGGATAGATTTCCAGCCTCTACTTGGTCACCCTGAGTGAACTATAGACTTTTGATGTAAACATTAACACATTGTCACTGTCGATGTCTGAACAAACTCATTTTACAATTCTTCATATATTAAACTCAGGAAATTCGCTAAAGGAAATGATTTGGTGTTTTTAAAGTCATATTAAGGTGAGACAATCACCAACAGTCACTTCTGTTTGTCTTCATGAACTACTGCCACAACAGAAAAAAGAAAAAAACACTTGGAGACTAAAATAATTACTTCATATTACTTTCTCCTTCTGTATATGACTGGTTCTCCCTTTTTGCCTCTCTGCCAGCCTATAGCTCCAACACCAGCTGTCGATCCATCTGGAATCCACACACCAGCTGTTGATCCATCTGGAATCCACACACCAGCTGTCGATCCATCTGGAATCCACACACCAGCTGTCGATCCATCTGGAATCCACACACCAGCTGTCGATCCATCTGGAATCCACACACCAGCTGTCGATCCATCTGGAATCCACACACCAGCTGTCGATCCATCTGGAATCCACACACCAGCTGTCGATCCATCTGGAATCCACACACCAGCTGTCGATCCATCTGGAATCCACACACCAGCTGTCGATCCATCTGGAATCCACACACCAGCTGTCGATCCATCTGGAATCCACACACCAGCTGTCGATCCATCTGGAATCCACACACCAGCTATTGATCCATCTGGAATCCACACACCAGCTATTGATCCATCTGGAATCCACACACCAGCTGTCGATCCATCTGGAATCCACACACCAGCTGTTGATCCATCTGGAATCCACACACCAGCTGTCGAACCATCTGGAATCCACACACCAGCTGTCGATCCATCTGGAATCCACACACCAGCAGTTGTTGATCCATCTGGAATCCACACACCAGCAGTTGTCGATCCATCTGGAATCCACACACCAGTTGTCGATCCATCTGGAATCCACACACCAGTTGTCGATCCATCTGGAATCCACACATCAGTCTTCTTTTCTACACTGCTCCCTGAAGAGGTTTGTCAATACATTTGTTGGTGTAACTTCAAACACTGAAATGATATTCACTTTCTGCATCTGTGTATGATTTAAGATTTGGTACATTTCCATAACCTTTTGTGTGTATGCATACTTAGTGTTTGAGGCCATTGTTTGATACAGTAGATGAGAACAGCAGTGAAAGCCAGTACTTTAGCAAAAAGACGTTTGTGTGTGTGTGTTTGTATTACAGGTTTTCGATAAATCAAGTTTACATTGTAATTAGAATTTTTTATTTAGTTAGAAGTTTATAAAAGCACAATGAGAAGCATATGAGATCCAGTGTCTTGTTGGGTGTCATGTAGTGCTTATTGTAGGTGTTATGGATGCCTTATGTTTCCTTTTCTTTTCCTTGTATTTTAATCAGAATGAAAGTGACTTCAGTGAAGAGGAGGCATCAGATGATGCATGTGATCCAGAATATGTTCCAGGCTCAGAAAGTGACACAGAAGATGAGGAACCGATAAACAGCTTGGCGAACTCAATGTTGCAGTTTGCTGAAGAACCTCATACCTCAATGAACTGTGTCACACATGACACCCTTGACGCTGGACCATCTTCCCCCAACACGGTACCTTCAACCAGCGTTGCAAGATCAGGACAAAATTTCTGCTTCATTTGTAAGAGTTTCCATTTCAAAATAGCGCGACATTTCAAAACTCACATAAAAGAGAATTCTGACATTGCACATGCCCTTAGTCTCCCAGCAGGCTCTAAAGCTAGGAAGAAGCTCCTAGAGAATCTTCGTAACAGGGGAAACTTCGAGCATAACAGAGAAGTTCTGAATAAGGGAAGCGGTCAGCTTAAAGTGAGGCGGAGGGCTAAAAAGGCTGAATGTAAAAAATATGAATATTGTATGCATTGCAAAGGCATGTTTTTGCGACCAGAACTATGGAGACACATGAGGAGGTGCTCCTCCAAGGCAGATGACCAAGAACATCAAGGAAGAAAAAGGGTGCTTGGCCTTGCATCTGCAATGATGTCAGCATGTTCAAGCACAGTTAATGATGGTGTGCTCAAGATGTTAAGCCGTATGCATGACGATGACATTGCTAGTGTAATTCGTAATGACTTCTGCCTTCTTCGGTATGCTGAAACCCTTTTCAGTAAACATGGACATGACCATTCCAAACATGATTATATTCGGCAGAAAATACGTCAACTGGGAAGATTCCTGCAAACCATCCGCAAGAGGTCTTCAATTCTAACATTAGAGGATGCTCTAAAACCAGGAAATTTCATGGAAGTGATTGAAGCAGTAAAGGAAACAGCAGGATTTCATAAAGATGAGAACTGTTACCAAACTCCAAGCCTTGCGCTTAAAATTGGACACTCACTGTTGAAAGTCAGTGACATTATTTACTGTCATGCACTCATGTCTGAAGATGACAACTTGATTAAATCTTCTAAAGCTTTTCAGAAGCTTTATCATGCGAAATGGTCGGAGTACATATCCCATTGTGCTTTAAGCACCATTAGCGACTTGAAATATAACAAATCGGCTAAGCTGCCGCTCACTGATGATGTGCAGAAACTTAACAAGCATCTTGACAAAACTGCTGAATCAGCAACTGCTGCACTGAAGAAGGAGTCCACGGAGCAGAACTATTCAAGCCTTGCAAAAGCTGTGTTGACCAAGATTGTCCTCTTTAACAGGAGACGTGTTGGGGAGGTCTCAAAAATAAAGCTGAGGAATTTTCTGGAGAGAAACAAAGAACCAAACCCCCTTGATGAATTTGGGCTGTCGGAGTATGAAAAGAAACTCTGCAGATATTTTGAGCGGGTTGAGCTGAAAGGAAAAAGAGGAAGAAAGGTGGCAGTGCTTTTGACACCTGAAATGACCAACGCCCTCAACATAATGACTGAGAAGAGGAAGGAATGTGGTGTCCCAGACCAAAATGACTACTTGTTTGCGATACCAAATTGCCTCACTTACTACAGAGGACACAAGTGTCTCAAAACACTGGCAGAGGAGTGTGGTGCCAAGAGGCCAGAGTATCTACGATCTACTCAACTGCGGAAGGACATAGCAACCACATCACAAATCCTGAACTTGAAAAGCAATGAACTAGATCAGCTTGCGGACTTCATGGGGCACAACATATCGGTGCACAGACAGTTCTATCGTCTGTCAGAGCCTACCATTCAGAGTGCAAAAATATCCAAGTTGCTCCTCGCTCTGGAAAAGGGAAAGATGCATCAACTTAAAGGAAAATCTCTTGATGAAATTGAAGGTATTTCAATTCTTATGTTCTTCATGGAAAATGTAAAATGCACTTTAATTTGGTTTGAAAACAAATAACATTACATAGTATGATGTACTTTCCCATTATTTGTCCAGATTTCACAGATGATGATGAAGAAGAAGAGAGTGAGGAGGAACAAACCATGGATGATAACAGAGCAGATGAAGATTGTCCTCCTGAATCTAATGGTATGTGTTTTGAAAGTGATCTAGTGTGTTGGTACACAGTACATACTACTGGAAATTAGCTCTGGACACTCCATTGATTAATTTATTATCCACTCATCATTTAAGTTTTTTATTCAGTGTAGACCCTAGCTAGTTTAAACAATGGCTGTGTTTCCCGGATTCAATCATTCTTAAGGACTTCAGCTGTTAAGGGTTTGGCTAAGGAGTGCTAAGATATGAGTGTTTCCCAGACGCATTCTTAACTGCCGTTTTAGGAGAACCTTAAAGGAGCTATATCATGCAAAATCCACTTTTTTTAAGGTTTTAAGCATGCCACAAAGTTGATTTCCCTTTAAAACCACCCCCAAAATGTTATTTGCCTTCATCCAGGCATGTCTGAGTAATCTCTTTCAGTCTGCTGCTCTTTACAGCAGCCCCTCCCTTCTGGTAGAAAACAGCTCGTTCGATACTCTCCAAACCTAAGTACGTCACAAAAGTTGAACTCCTCCCCAACTCTCTTGTCCCACCCCACCCCCGCGCAGACAACACCCCCCCACTCTCCTCTGACCAGCAGCAGCTGATTCGTATTTTCCACTGAGGAGACACCCCCACCCCCCACCCCACGCCCTCGGCAATCAGCGTTGCCGCTTTTTGTATCTCCGATTACGGAGATAAACTTTAACTGTCGTCTGAAAGCAACAATCAAGCAAGAATCTGAAGGGTCTGCGCTTGGTGAGTTTCTAACAGGAAAAGACGTTTTTGCGTGTCTTTGCGTGTAGAGAAGCTAAAGCTAAAGATCTAAAGCTAACCCTTAGAGAAGCTAACGCATGACGTGTTTGTTTTGAAGCTCCGATTGGTTGAAGTAGCTGTCAGTCAAAGTCCACAGGGGGAGAGGCGGGACTTCAGTGAAACAGAGCGTTTTCTCTTCCAGGTTTCAGAATTAACCCCCGAAAATCTTTCATTTAACACAAAATGACTTTTCCTTTGCGCCAAAAATAAACTATTACCATGTTAATGC
The DNA here is from genome assembly GCF_902148845.1 of Salarias fasciatus. Classification (NCBI taxonomy): domain Eukaryota; kingdom Metazoa; phylum Chordata; class Actinopteri; order Blenniiformes; family Blenniidae; genus Salarias; species Salarias fasciatus. The sequence continues at coordinate 21,914,618 of NC_043761.1, read as the reverse complement.
CAATACTAGGGTTTGGACTAGCTAAAAAAGCATGATACAGCCCCTTTAAAACCTTCTTTACAAGTTCTTAATAGGAGCTGTCCACCACTATAGTGCTGAAACGAAATCAGTCGATGCCAGGAAATTATTATAATTAACTATGTTTCAATTCAGTTTAAACACTCCCAAAAAACTCCAGGACACAGGTTATTTACTTCCATGAAGTTTACTGGGATCTTGTGAAAATACAAACACAACAGAATCTGTGTAAATAACACAGGTACGCTTGCCTAGCTACGTAGATTAGATAAAGCTAGCTACATAGTTTTATCTAAACTTTATCGGTCAAAATAGCAATCAACAGTTAAACAGAAGTCTAACTTTAGCATTGCCATCTAAGCCATCTAAATACTCAAGAAATACTCAAATTAATGTTATAAAACAAATATTCAGACTTTGTCATAGCAAAGAGAGAGAAAGAGTTGCCTTTGACAGAGGAACTGAAGGTTGGATGCGCTCACAACAGTAACTGATCGCCACATGGCAAATGACTTTCTGTCTTCAAGTCTGCACTGTTTATATGTTGCTATGGTTAGCGAAATAAAGAAGCCACACTCATCTATGATAGCAGAGTAACAAAAACACATTTCTCGAGGTATAACACTCCCCGCTTGGGGTCCACATTAATAAACAGAACCAGTTTTTTGCAGAACGACTTCTTTAACAGGAAACTCTTTCTGCCTCCATCCTTGAAGACATGAACTTCGATCTTCTGGACCAATCCATTCTTTCCTGGAAAAGTTTTTGTAATGAGGGCCATAGGCCATTCATTTCTGCTTGCCTGATTGTCTTTTAGGACAACTATTTCTCCCACTTGGGGGCTCGGTTGTTACCCATGCCACATATGCTGAAGATGCAGTGTTTTGAGGTATTTGCACTTCCACCTGCTCCAAAACATGGCTGCTTGGGCCTGGACTTGTTTCCACTCCTCCCTGAAGAGATCTGCTTCCTCAAAGTACGATTATCTTTAGAGTCAAGAGCATCGCTGTGGTGGGGATGCATGGTGATTCTGAATCAGAAGACACTGGGATGAGCGGCCTTGCGTTGATGATTGCCGCTACCTCATGTGTCAGGCGAGACTTCCTCTGCTCGAGCAGCATACAGTCCAGGATATGGCAAGCAATGCTGATCATTGTTTCCCACGCACCACCCAGTGTTTTTTCTGTTTGTTCAGGTACTTTACTGTTGAAACCTGGATTTGTCTTGTCCATTTCCAGCTCAAGAGAGACGCCGATGAAGTTAATACCACAGTCAGAACGCAACTGCTCTGGCACTCAAAAGTTTCCCCACATACTTACATGCACGTTGAATTGACCTCCTGGTTGTCCGCTTTGTCCCCCTCACCACCATCCTTTGAAGTGGAAGAGGACAACTTATCTTATCAGTGCAGTTCTTTGCAAGATATTCTGTGAAGGAGCAACAGCGAAAGCAGATGTAGTGTTCTTTCATAAGCTGTTTGCGATCATCGACGCTCTTCTCACGGAAGCCTCTGCATTTCCTCGGAGGGTGGGGGCTTTCTCTACAGTGGGCAAAGTTTATTCGGGTCAATTCGTTCTCTACTTTCTGTAGTCTAAGGCTTGTCAGTTCTCAAGATCTGCGTCTTGTAGACATATGTAAAGATGTCTTTGTGGGCCTCGCCCATTTGTTTTTTTTCTCTCTGCTGGGGCTTGCTTAAAGAAGTTAAAACTTTGATATGTGCAGGCCTTTACCTCTGTGCAGATGACATTAACTAACACAGAGAAAGATGGGAAGCTTACAAAATATTCTTGTTTGTATCTTGTCCCAAAGAATAGCCACTTTTCTTGTTTGTTGTATGGGAGTTTCTCAATGATAGGGGGAAGGGGCTGTGTTTCTCCCCCACAGAGGGAAGTAAGAATGCAGTTTCAGCTGATGGAACCCCGCTCAGGCTACAGCTGTGGCACCATTCATCCTATTAACCTTTTTTGTACCACTTCAGTGAGTTTTGAAACATTATTTTAAGGCCGATAAACTACATAGTGTTCCTTTAATGGTCCAAGTTAAGTGTGATCTGATAAGAGAAACGGATTGTTTCAGACAGGCCAATTAGAATTTAATGTAACATGTACACTGTAGTAAAAATAATCATTCATCAGTCATTTTAGAACATTGAAGCATATAGATCTATTTTAGCAGGCACCAAGAATAAATGATGAACAGTGGAAATGGCCATGACATATCAACTTTAAAGGCTGCAAATAAATGTGAAACAGACATCTAAAGACACACATTTGACTGAAAATCCCTAGAACCCTGAAACTTTTCTTGGATCAGGATATGAGGTTACAGTACCATTTAAACTGTCTTCTCTATTTCTGCTTTCACTGAGCTAACTGATGTTGGAAGTTAGTGTTTATCGAACCTGCTCTCTGGGCTTCTTGTCCTCAATAATTTCAAACACATTTACAGTAAAAATAGCAAACTGTAAATAATCAATATATTGCATTACAAGATTGAACAACACATACTATTTAATAAAATGCCTCTACTATGCTCTTCTGTTACACACATTTCAGGCAGAAACATTGACACTCCTGAAGCAGACAAAGACATGGACACTCCCGAAGCAGATGTAAACATGGACAGTCCTGAAGCAGACGGACTCCTTCCTGTGCATAATGGTATGGTCAAATTGAATTTTAATATTTATCAAGTTTATACTATCCAGTCATCATCATCAGATCAACATGTGAGGACAGAGACAAAGTTAAAAGTTTTTACACTGAGAAGAAGTGGAAAAGTCAACACATGGATAAACAAAACATGCAACCTTTTGCAGTGCAAACCGTTTTAAAGAATACCAGATGAAGTGTGTCATCTTTTATTACAATTAGTAAACAGCTGTTACCGCCGCCTTTTACTCTGATTGACAAACAAAACTCCCATTAATTCTCGTGGTTTGCCATTGATATCCAGTTTAAATTAAAACATAGTCAGCCATACTAACAATTATGTCATCATGTTTGTTTTCAGTACGCAAAGGCAAAACAAGACGGCCATGGACCAAAGTGGAGGAAAATGCTGTGCTGAGACATTTCAAGTCTCACATAATGAAAGGCCATTTGGCATCGATAAAGGAGTGTTTGGTTTGCAAACAATGTGAACAGCCAGCACTGAAGAATAGAACATGCCAGAACATCAGAGACTTTGTGAGAAACAGGGGGCTGACTTTTAAGCGCCAAAGAGGAGACAGGGAGAGGATATGGAGAGGAGACAGAGAGGAGAAAGAGAGGATAGAGAGAGGACAGAGATAGGACAGAAAGAGGAGAGAGAATAGAAAGGGGACAGAGGAGGAAGAGAGAGGACAGAAAGGGAACAGCTTCTTCATGCATTCCATGTAGCTAATGTTGGCTCAAAGATTCTGTATGTGACATGGATTTTGGTTCACTCTGAATATTCTTATTTGTTAAGGAAATTTATATATGGCAGATCTTTAAAAAAAAATTCTTCACTTTTGTTTATGGTACTTGTTAAAAGTATTTTAGGGCAGATGTTTAAAAAAGTCTTCGCTGTTTTTGATGGGACTTGTTATTAGGGCAGATGTTTAAAAAAATTCTTTGCTGTTATTGATGGTACTTGTTATAAGTATTATAGGGCAGATGTTTAAAAAATTCCTCGCTGTTATTGATGATCGTTATAAGTAAAGCGTGATCCATTCATGATTATTGTCATTTCTTAATTGTGATATTTGTGTTCTTAAGAATAGCTACACCAATATGTAATGCCCTACAAATTTGAAGGGTTCAGGAAGACCCTGTGAATGGTATCGGTTATCAGCTCAAAAAATCCTGATAGTCTACCCCATTTGTATGGGTGAGAAGGCTCCATTGTTCTACTGGGGGACTTCAAAGCCCACGTGGGCAGCAACAGTGAGACCTGGAGGGGGGTGACTGGGTCGCACGGCCTCCCTGATCTGAACCCGAGTGGTGTTTTGTTATTGGACTTCTGTGCTAGTCACAGTTTGTCCATAACAAACACCATGTTCAAGCACAGGGGTGTCCATAAGTGCACTTTGCACCAGGACACCCTAGGTCGGAGGTCGATGATCGACTTTGTTGTCATGTCATCTGATCTCCGGCCACGTGTTTTGGACACTCGGGTGAAAAGAGGAGCAGAGCTGTTGACCGATCACCACCTGGTGGTGAGTTGGATTCGCTGGCGGAGGAGGAAACCAGACAGACTTGGCAGACCCAAACGCGTTGTGAGGGACACTGAGTCCGAGTGGACCATGTTCTCCACCTCCATTGTCGAAGCAGCTGCCCGGAGCTGTAGTCGTAAGGTCTCCGGTGCCTGTCGTGGCAGCAACCCCCGAACCCGGTGGTGGACACCGGAAGTAAGGGCTACCGTCAAGCTGAAGAGTCCTATCGAGTCTTGCTGGCTCGTGGGACTCCAGAAGCAGCTGACAGGTATCGGCAGGCCAAGCGAACTGCAGCCCGAGTGGGTGTGGAGGCAAAAACTCGGGTCTGGGAGGAGATCGGGGAGGCCATGGAGGAGGACTAGGGGTCGGCCTCAAAGAAATTCTGGCAAACTGTCCGGCAACTCAGGAGGGGAAAGCAGGTCTCCACTAACATTATTTACAGTGGAGGAGGAGCTGCTGACCTCAACTGGGGATATTGTTGGGCGGTTGAAGGAATACTTCGAGGACCTCCTCAATCCCGTCACCACCAAGCAGAGGCCGAGGTCTCAGAGGTGGACTGGTCCATCACCCAGGCTGAAGTCACCGAGGTGGTTGGTAAGCTCCTTGGTGGCAAGGCATCGGGGGTGGACGAGATTCGCCCTGAGTATCTTAAGTCTCTGGATGTGCAGGGACTGTCTTGGTTGACACGTCTCTGCAAAATCGCATGGCGGTCGGGGACGGTGCCTCTGGATTGGCAGACCGGGGTGGTGGTCCCCCTGTTTTAAAAGGGGGACCGGAGGGTGTGCTCCAACTATAGGGGGATCGCACTCTTCAGCCTCCTTGGGAAAGTCTATTCCAGGTTACTGGAGAGGAGGATTCGACCGATAGTCGAACCTCGGATTCAGGAGGAACAATGCGGTTTTCATCCTGGTTATGGAACACTGGACCAGCTCTACACCCTCCATAGGGTGCTCGAGGGCTCGTAGGAGTTTGCCCAACCAATCCACATGTGTTTTGTGGATTTGGAGAAGGCGTTCGACTGCTTCCCTCATGGTGTCTTGTGGGCGGTGCTCTGGGAATACGGAGTCCAGGGCCCCTTGTTCAGGGCTATCTGGTCTGTGTATGACCGAAGCAGGAGCTTGGTCTGCATTGCCGGCAGTAAGTCGGACCTGTTCCTGGTGCATGTTGGACTCTGGCAGGGCTGCCCTTTGTCACTGGTTCTGTTCATCATTTTTATGGACAAAATTTGATGTTGTGATGTTGGCTTCATCAAACCCGGACCTTCAGCATGCAATGGGCCGCCCCAGTGTATGCTGAAGGTCCAGGTTTGATGTGCGAAGCGATGGGGATGAGGATCCAAATCTGAGGCCATGGTCCTCGTCCGGAAGAAGGTGATTTGCCCTCTCCAGGTTGGTGGAGAGACTCTGGCCCAAGTGGAGGAGTTTAAGTATCTTGGGGTCTTGTCCACAGGTTGGGGAAGAATGGAACGCGAGATTGACAGGCAGATCAGTGCAGCGGCAGCAGTGATGCAGTCGTATCGGTCTGTTGTGGTGAAGAAGGAGCTGAACCGGAAGGCGAAGCTCTTAATTTATTGGTCAATCTACGTTCCCACCCTCATCTATGGTCGTGAACTTTGGGTCATGACCAAAAGGACAAGATCCTGGATCGAAGTGGCTGAAATGAGCTTTCTCCGTAGGGTGGCTGGGCTCCCTTAGAGACAGGGTGAGGAGCTCAGTCACCAGGGAGGAGCGCAGAGTAGAGCTGCTACTCCTCCACATCGAGAGGAGCAGCTGAGGTGGTTTGGCCATCTGTTTAGAATGCCTCCTGGACACCTCCCTAGGGAGGTGTTCTGGGCATGTCCCACTGGGAGGAGACCCTGGGGAGGACCCAGGACACGCTGGAGAGACTATGTCTGGCCTGGGAACACCTTGGGATCTTCCCGGAAGAGCTGGAGGAAGTGTCTGGGGACAGGAAGTCTGGGGACAGGAAGTCTGGGCATCGTTGCTGAGACTGCTGCCCCTGCAACCCGGCCCGGATAAGCGGTAGAAAATGGATGGATGGAGAAGGCTCCAACACTCCCAATAATTGAGGCATTTGCACTCAACAGCTTACAAGAACATGTAACAAGATAGATAACACACTGAGCAGTAAATCACCTGAAATAATATAAATACCAAGTAAAGGTTTGTAGCCTAACAAATGGCATTGAGCATCTTAATAGCATCAGGAATGAAAGTTGTCTTTAATCTTTCTGGTCTCCAGGTCAGGGAGGCTGTTACTGCGGCTGGTCCTCTGTCCTGTGGGGTTACCCAGGATGGCCTTCAGCTCACAATCAGAATAATGCAACAATCAGCATGTGATGAGATGTGATCATACCAACAGCGTCTCTGAATTCTCATGTTGAAGAAGTAATGGTTGTCATTTGTTCATTTATTTGTGATACGAATGTCTTCATTCCTGTGTTTCAGGCTTCTTTTTCCAGGTTTTTTGTGCCGAGTGTACCGGAAACTCGGACATTAATATTTTCGTCTCAATACTTTTGCCATCCTGTGAGGTGCTCTTCCTCTGCACCTATGTCTTAACAGTGTTGATTAGTCTAACTCAGATTTAATTGGAGATTCTCTTAAACTGACGAGTAAGCTTTTTATGCGATGCTTAGAACTTGTAATTTTGCATGTAATCTTTGTACTGACTCGACAGCAGCAATCAAAGCTGCAAGCTTCCCAGCAGTCTGGGGAAAAACTCAGCAGCCCGAGCCTTGGTGTTTGCTGCTCGGCAGACAGAGCAGGCACCTCTCCTGCTAGGGGGAAAGCAGCAGAGAGCAGTGGATGCAGGGATTGGATAATTTTGATTTATGAAATATGCTAACCTTGCTCCTAACGTATTTTTCAAATCAAAACTGATCTTACAAAGCTCTAAATTAGCAAAAGCTTTCCTCAGTTGAGATGTGGCTTGTGAGGGGGAGGGTGCAGAGCAGCGCTGTCTCCGCCCACGAGTTGGAGGCACATTGCTGACAAGCAACTGGCGCTCTGCAGACGGAGAGTCCTGGAAAATGGCACAGTTTTTGTATTTTGGCTATAAACTTAATAAACCACAATTTAAAGGCCACTGAGAAGGAAAGTGGCCAAAAAGGAGGTTTTAGGTGGGTCTTTAAAAGGGGTTTTAAGAGGTTAAATGTAATATTGTATTCTTGTAGACCCTGTAATGTTTGTCAGTCCTTGTATACCGTTGTGTGGTTTGTGTTTGTGTGTTACATGTAAACAGACCCTGTAATGTTTGTCAGTCCTTGTATACCATTGTGTGGTTTGTGTTTGTGTGTTACATGTAAACAGACCCTGTAATGTTTGTCAGTCCTTGTATACCATCGTGTGGTTTGTGTTTGTGTGTTATATGTAAACAGGCCTCATAAACACTATTGGTTTCACAAAACACTATTTGGTCTGGTCTCATAAGCCTGTGAAATGTCACATATTGTTCTGAAAGAGAAATGATGATTTTCAAGTCAGATTTGTGTTCAGCAGATGAAAAAAAAATTTTTGATATGTCTTTCAAGTTCAGCAGATGTTGCGTTAGCTGTGGTTCCGTAAACCACTGCTATGCAAGAATCTGCCAAATTGGTCTCATAAACCATATATCCCTGTATGTGTGTGTGTGTGTGTGTGTGTACTTGCATGAAGAGGCACGTATGTATAGTACAGATGACTTGAATCAAAGCAAATTATCTGCATAGTTTTCTGACAACACAAAGCATCTACAGTTAAGTTCTTGAAAACAAACATACATGGTGTCTCTGAGCACCAAGTAGATAAATAAAAGAAGACTGAGAAACAATATGTTCAAGTATTGCTGAGGCAGCCAGAGGCCACAGTTCACCAGGGGACTCAGTCGGCCTCGGTGTCCAGCGATCAGAATCATATAAACATATAAAGTGATGGCTTGACATTAAAAGATATATAAAGAGATGCATCACGGTTTGCGAGAAGGCGGACTCAAGGATGTGAGACAACACCATTGGTGGAACAGGACATCATTTTATTGGACCAATGGAAACCCCAATATCCGAGTCACCTCAGTGCTGCATAAGTTAACATTGATTCGTACAAAAACCATACTGGAACCCACACTGATCAGCAAAATTGACAACAGTGACCAAATAGGCATTTCAACTGGACCACAGAGCATTGAAAGAAAGCAACTGACTTGGTTTGAGTGTGTTCTTTACTTTGGCACCACATGGCACCATGCAGGATGCATTACAGTTTTTCACAATTGCTGAAACACATTTCTTGAAATCTCCATCCATTTTCTCAAAACCTTAAACACAAATCCAAAAATCCACACTGCATTCACAAAAACCTCAGACATTTCTGTCAAAACCGAATTATCACCTCAAAACCAGTTCTCTTGTGATCAAAACCACACTATGCGTTCAGATCTTACACACAGCAGGTAGAAACATGCTCACCTCAGATTGTTCATTAGACACTACATGAAATAACTGAGGACACAGCAAGCAGTCCACACTCTTAAACCTGCTGGGTTATTTTCCCAACACATTTCCTGGGTAGCCCTAGATTTTGTGCAGATTGGGTCACTTTTACCCAAAATTAGATGAATTGTGTTGACCCAGCAGAGTGAATTGATGATTTGAACAAAATCACCATTTTGAACACTCCTGCAGCTCCTTCTCCTTCTTGCATGTGGAGACTTCTAACAACATACGCAACAGAAAACTGGAGTCCTGTGTTCTCACAGAGGATTATTGAAATGGCTAAGAAGGAAAAGACATATGACATCCCTCTTCTTATACTCATGTGTGGCTTTGGCTCAGTTGGTAGAGTTGTTGTCTTGTAGTTGTGAGGTTGTTAGTTCAACTCTTTTCCTCTACATGTCAATGAACTGCACTGAACCCCAGTTGGCTTCCAGTGGGGGGTTCGACAGCCTTGCATGGCAGAGGGCACATGTTTCTGAATTCTAAGGGTTTACATTTTCACAGTAAAGTAACCTTCCCAGACCCGCTGATAAATCTTGACCCAGCATCAGGGTCAACTCTTCAACCCAAACGGCTGGGTAGAAATAACCCTGCATGGGGTCGGTCCCTTTTGGACCCAGCGCTGGGTCAGCAATTCCACCCAATGTGGGTTATTTTTACAGTAACCAGCAGTTTTCAGAGTGTGAAGTGCACAGAAAATTTTTATTTTACATATTGGAAATGCATTTAGGAAAAAAAAAAAGCATCTAAGTCAAAGTGATATCTAAATTCACAGTCATAACAAAAAATAAATACATAACAAAAGCACACTACTGCATGGTCATGGTCATGGAGATTCGGTCTCCAGCATCTTGTCTTTGTGCACACTTGGTCTGATCACATCATTAGAAATATGTGTGTTCATTTTTGAGTTGTTGTGTGTAAAAGATGACAGCTGTGTTGGAGTTGTGTTCATATTTTGCTGCCAGCGATTACAATTTTGCAAAAATGTTGTGAAATGTGTTTAGTGACTGAGAATGTGTCTAAGGTTTCGCAAAAAAGAGCAGATGGGTTTTGCAAATTGAGCATTGGACCTGAACAGTGTTTAAGTTTATGCCAAAAGAGTGTTTGATTCGAAAAATGAGTTTAGGCCACTGAGAATTTTGTTCAGGCAATGGGGTTTAGTGTTTTAGCAATTGTGAAAAACTGTAAGCTGTCTGGTTGAGACAGTTCAGGAAATCTGTTAAGAAACTCTGGATTTGCTGAAAGAAATTGTGTCCTTGGCCTGTAGTAGGAGAATAAGGCAACATAAAAATGATTGACAAATGAAACAAAACAGGGTCTGAAGTGTTGGGATGGCCTCCAAATTCCCCAGAAATGTTCCACATACCACAACACCTTCAGAGGTCTCGTTAAGCCCATAACTTTAACATTACGGGCCGTATTGGAAGCAGAATTGGGACTGACACAACATTGCAAAAGTAAATTTACATCAGACTTCACTAACACAGCAGTCCACATTTGTTTGAGCATATATCAACCCCTCACAATTAATAAACATGTTCATGACAATTCAGGTTTGTACCCTTACTTTCAAGGGCAAACGTATGACAACACAACATCAATCATATTCTTAATGATGGGATGAGGTGGGTGGATGTTATGCTTGCGGTAGTGAGCCACAGTCATCTCCCAGGCATCCACAAAATAAACATCCATTCCCTGAAACATGGTCCTGAGTATCTTGTCACGTTGTAGTGAAGGCCAGTCACTGAAAAGTACTGAAAAGGGCGTTGGTGATTGCTTCAGGTTTGCTGTCCGGATAATAATTCTAGTCTCTGGAGCTCTGGCTAGCAGTCGAAAAACTGCCTTGCGGATGCTCATTAACCGACGGATGTAGTACTTGATGGGGAAAGTGGTAAAATGTGCCCAGACACCAATAACCACTACTGTGTTCTTCCCTCCAGTTATTCCATCGAGTTCATTGGCAACATAACGTAGCTCTGTAACTGGTGAAGGCACAATACGAACAGGAAGGCCATGGCAGCGAAATGTTACAAAGATTTTTTGGGCATAGTCTAGAGCCAGGTAGGGTCCGCACTGCTTCAAGTTGTGCAGGTTATATACCTTGAGATCTGAAAGAATTACAACAACGCAGATAAAAATTAAGATCAACAATTACATTGAAGCGTGACCATTTCTTTCACGGAAATTACCTGATAGTTCTCCAGAGAGGAATTCAAACCACTGCCTGACTGTAGAGTCTCCATACATGTGAACCACCTTGTCTTTGAGGCACTGGCTGATGGCAGAGGCACTATTGAACCGTTTAACTGTGCTGCCACTCAGTGAACTCCACAGACCTTTGTAATAGTAACCAACAGGTCCGGGTATGTCCTTGTTGCTCTTCGCCGAGAGTTGACCTATCAAAAGATGACATGGTATTGACATATGATTTCATCGCTATATAATTAAATATTTAGTTTCATTTGACAATCCAATTATTTTGTGATGTGTTCATCGACACATGCATCAGTTGTCATCATGTCTTGTGTGTCTTCAGGGACAGCTACTCCACATTCCTAGAGATAGTTATGATAAAGAAATAAGTTCTTTGTGATTTTATGCAGAGAAACATCCATCCTTTGCTGATACAGCTATAATCAAAAGTCCAGTTAACAGCAGCTTAACCATCACAACTGACTCCTCTCAATGTGGAAGAGTCATGACTTGACTTCGATTCTCTCCCAGATGGCTGAACTCCTCACTCTGTCATTTAGATTGACCAGTAAGCAGAGAACTTGGCTTTACAGATCAGCTCCCTCGTCACCATAACAGTGTGGTACAGTGGCTTCATTACTTGAGCCACCTATCCTTATCTGTGGTAGATCTCAATGTATAAGCCCCAAACACACTAGAACTCCTCCATCTGGAGACGGTCTTTCCTCCCTATCTGGAGATGATCTGTCACCCTTTTCCATGGGAGACCCACTGATTCGGATTGGGAGCGACACATACTGTATCCCAACCGCATCATACTCCTGCTCCAGTGAACAGTGCCAGGACGACAACATCATTTGTTATACTCCGTAAGCATCTCCCACAAGACATCTTGGAAGACATGGTCATAGGCTTTCTCCAAATCTAGAAAGGAAATCTACTCTTAAAAATATGTGAAAGAGTGAAGAGCTGATGTTTTCACAGCCAGGACAGAATTTACGTTGAGGGTTGAGGTTTGGTTGTGTTTGTCTTGGTCATCCTGTAGAAAAATGAATCTATAATCCTCTAAAGAGAACCTCATGTACAGTTTTGATTGCTGCTGGGGTTCAGTCCATTTCTTTTTAAGGCATCAGATTGTTAACGGGGCATGTTGTTGGAAATCAAAGTTGGATTTTACCTTTATTTTTTGGAGACACAGTGACATGAGCAGGTCCTGAAGCTGGAATACCAACGTTCATGGTGACACCACTGATCAAAGCAAGCATATTAAAATTGTTACAGCACAAAACTAAAAGCATTGACACTGTTTGAAAACTATTTAGCAAGTTGCAGTTGTGCCTTGGTTGAGATCTGTGCTGCAAAGTATCAATTGAAATTTGAATTTTCACAAGATTCTTGCCCAAAGCTTTGTTGATTATCCTCTCATCCATTTTTATCAATGGTACTGCCAGTTTAACTCAAGAGTTGTAGACATATTAACAACTCACTGTTTGAAGAGTATGTCCTCCTTGGCCTTGACAGGTTTGTGGTTTGTGACAAAGTGGCTGATCCTGGCATCACAGCTCATGTTCTGTGGCTTGTAGCAGAACCACAGCTCACCTGTATTGAGGTCAGTGTAGTTACACTGTGGCTGCTGGGTTGGAGGCAGACACACACTGCATGTGGTATTCTCAGTGAGCGAGCCTGATTGAAAAGTGCTGTAGAAGTCCACTCCATCAGGCTTTTCACCAGCAAACCTCTGCAGGAATGGGATTGCCTCACTGGGATGTACCAGTGTTACCTGATTGAACAAAGAACCAAAGAAGTCATTAAGAACCAATCACTAAGATTTTGCTTGATTTACTATTTTTTGTCCCGGACTGAAGTCCGTAATGGTTGTGGATTAATCGAACCAATACAACTGCCTTATCATACCAACGATCACTATTAGAACTTTTTCATTTCACATTTCTAGCCCTACTCAGGTCAACTCAACTGAGCCTTGTTCATTTTCCATTACAATAGATTATCACCTCTGTGTGGGTGGAGTCGTCATCGTGAAGTGACCGGAACCTCAAGTGACATTATTTGTTCTACAACACATTGCGGGTCTGTCTACCTCCTGCTGAATCGGATGTTGGTTCTGTTCAACAGTCTCTGATCATGATCATTCTTGTTGTGATTGCTTGACAAGACTAGCGAGGTTGATATGGATTAGGAACTCTCTCAACACATCTACTGACGTCGCCCCATGGCCAATCAGTAGCTGTCCATCTGCCAACCTCACTCGCCTCAGCTCGCTTTAAGCCACGACTAGGTACGTCCTCGAAAAGCAACTGGTGTCAAGTGACAACACCTAATGGAAAAGTCGAAAAACTGAGTCAAGCAAAGTCGAGAAGAGGCCAGTGAAAAAAGGGCTTATGTGATCATTAGTATCATTTAAAATGTTACATGTGCTGTCATGAAGGTAAAGCCAACCACAAAATAGATTAAAGACCAGACTGAACTTATTACCTCAACCTCTGACTTTCCTTCCCAGGGTAAGGAGAACACAGCAGAGTAGGTGCCATTGAGATGATCCACCACTTGACCTGCCACACCTGCTTTAAGTTTCCGGTTGCGCAGTCGAGTCAGTAAGAAATCTCCTCCATGAGTCTTGGGACGGCCCTTAAAGTCAAACATGTTGATCATGACCTCCAGCTGATCCCCCACGAGCCACGATCCACCTCCTGGCCTTGGAAGAATGACAAAATTGCTGTGGGCTGCATTGCTGGTGTCATTCAGGGAAACAGGAGGTGGCACAGATGGAGTATTTGGCCAAGCTATGTAACCTAAAAGAGTGTTTTCCTCATCAATCTCCTCGGGAGACAAAGGTCGGAAGGTGCAGGAGTTTTGATTGGACCCTGGATCACTGGAAACTCTTATGTTCTTCAATGGGGGTGGCGGTGTTTCCTGAAACTGGCAGAACCAAAGTCAGTATTCTCAGTTAATGGAGGCTTTTCCTCTGTTGCTCAATTTGAATACATTTCCAGCAGTGTAGTTCTTAGATCCAACAACTTCAGTGCAACATAACAATCAGATACTCAATGCTTACTAAGTTCTCACCTCCAGAAAGTCGATGTCATACAATGTGTAGACAAGGAGACTCAAGGACAGAAAGATGAAGCCAGCCTTCTGCAATCCTTTCCAAGCTCTGTCCATGATGGATTTATTTTTTCTAGTTTATCTGAAGAAAAGGAAAAGAACAAATTTAAAACAGAGGTTGTCACAACAGTGGCTGATGGAGTTAAATTACAGACTTCCAGGGAGGAACTCTTTATTTTAACAAACGTGAGGAACAGAGGGATGGTGCTCACACAGGAGCAAACACAGCCACATGCACCAACACATACACAAAAATACCGACAATCAAACAACAGGAAAGAAGGGTATAAATAGGGAAGACACAGGTGCAGCACATGAGGGTGATGAGCACATGAGGGAAGACTTTTGACTGGAAGAACATGAGGTGAGGTCAGCACAGACAGCGATTACGTCTGACGATGTGCACAGGGAAAACAAGGACGCAGAAGAGGATGGGAGACCTCGGTAGGGGGAGGGCAGAACAATGTGTTTAGTATAGTAAACCTTTGTATGGAGTGAAATTAATGCCAAAACCTCACCAACACAAAAAATGTGTTTTATTCACACCCAATTATTCACAAACTCGGTTTGTTCATCAAAAAAAAGTTCCACAAATTAAAAAAAAATATATAACTGCACTTAAATTAAAATATCTTTCAAGATTAATTATTTTTTTCAGAGTACAAAAAACAATTCTGCAGGTTGGAGAAACAATTCTGCGGGTTGGAGAGACTATTGGCTCCCCGCCGTCACGTGACTTTTGGCAGTAATTTTGCACCTTCCTGATTCGCATCCGCAGGACTTAGGATTTATTCACAACTGCCAGTGTTGTGTAATTTGCATGCCACAACAGGAGGTGGCGCTGTTGATGCCATTTAACGCATAGCACCATACACCATCACCAGGACCACAACCGAGTCAGTCAGTCGCCCCAGTACAACGCGCCCTGAGCAGCCAACAGGTGAGTTTGTGGTCATTGTTAATAAAAAATTAAATTATCTTCCGTGGGTACATGTAATTTTTGTCACTGCCGGAGCTAACCCATGTTGCGGTGTCAGTAGTGTTAGCTGGTTGCTAGCGTTAGCCACGCTAGCTCGCACTCTCTCTTTCCTCCACTTACTTTTGAATTTATATCATAATTGTCCTCACTCATAGGAGATTGACTTTGAGAGTACATTGTAACTGACCTCATGTTAAAAGTCATAATGGGCATGTGTGTTTTTCAGGGAGACCTGCTGATGAAGTGAATGAAACTCATCCAGGCTGCGCACCTGTCATTACATCTCGAAACAGGTGAAAGCTGCGGATAAGGACAGAATCCAACAGAGAAAAAGGAGACAGGAGATTGTGAAGGCAGTTACTGCAACTGCTACACCTGCACCTCACACACCTGATGGTTATCAAGCTCCACAACAGAACAACATTGTGGAGAATGAGCAGTGTGTCCGTTGTTAACGTATGAATGGTGAAATTAAGTCCATGTGTGCTGAGATGAACCGCTTGTTTTGTTTATCTTGATTATGTGACCAACTTCTGTTTTTCTGTAAATAAAATTGATGGCTAACAGTCTTCCTCTGCTTAATTCTAATATTTATCCTTAACATTTCATAGTGTCCAGGACAGGTAAATCTCCTCAGCTGTTACTTGCTCATATGGTGACAAAAACCAGCCCTCTAATTTAATAAGTTAGTAAGACTCTGTGAAAATAAATATTGTAGCGCTGTAGCTATTTATGAAACTTCATTTTATTGAACTTATTTATTAATCCTCTGTGGGACTGCGCCATTTACCCATGCAATAATGTCAGACCATTTCTTGTTTCAAAGTCTTTTCTGTTCATTACCAACCTTCTTGTGCAGCAGCGACGCGGTTAAAGTTAGTTACAGTTCAAATAAGGTGCAAAAGTCTTTGTGCAAACAAATATCACTGCAACTATTTAAAGTACGATTACATTGTGCATAAACAAATAACACTGCAAATAAAATGAAGCGACACAGCTACAGCTGTAAATAAAACACATTTTTTGGTGTTGGTGAGGTTTTGGCATTAATTTCATGTTCTTTTTTAACCCGTACAAACAAAAATCCAAATGCAAAAGTTGTTTCATTCATGAGTTTGATAATACTTCAGATTTTCTTGCGTCATCTACTCAGATGTAACATGATTTCTGCATTACTCTGGTTTTACTTTTTCTATTTGCCTCCTGAATGTTTCTGCAAGACATTAAAACACACATAAATTCACTTAAATGGGTGTCGTCTTGAGTGTCATGCATGAACTAGTAGGTCCTTTAAATCTCTTGCCAATAACAAAATTAAAAAAAAAATCTGGAGATTGCACTTCAAATCCAGTAAGTTGGAGGCCTGATGTGTTCTTGAAGTCGTAGGTGCAAAAAAATCCTTTCTTTCCAACACTTCAGACATGCTGAGTTGTCTGTATGGACAAACAAGCAGAGTGTAGGAGATCTAAAGTGATGAGCTCACTGTCCAACACAGTGAAGTGTGGTGAGGATCATCACTGTTGAAGCACTCAGTACTGATTCCATTAGAATCAGACTTACAAATATCTGCACCCAGTCAAGGGAATCCTTCAATCTATTTTTCTTTTTCTCTTTGTGGGCCTGTTCACATGTTTGAAATTAACAAACAGAAGCATTTTTCATTTGCATGATTCTTGTAAAATATAATTCCGCTGTTCCATCCATCCGTCCATTTTCTACCGCTTATCCGGAGCCGGGTCGTGGGGGCAGCAGTCTCAGCAGGGATGCCCAGACTTCCCTGTCCCCAGACACTTCCTCCAGCTCCTCTGGGAGGATCCCAAGGCGTTCCCAGGCCAGCTGAGAGACATAGTCTCTCCAGCGTGTCCTGGGTCTTCCCCGGGGTCTCCTCCCAGTGGGACATGCCCGGAACACCTCCCTAGGGAGGCGTCCAGGAGGCATCCCAAAACAGATGTCCGAGCCACCTCAGCTGGTTCCTCTCGATGTGGAGGAGTAGCGGCTCTACTCCGAGCTCTTCCCTGGTGACTGAGCTCCTCACCCTATCTCTAAGGGAGCGCCCAGCCACCCTACGGAGGAAGCTCATTTCGGCCGCTTGTATCCGGGATCTTGTCCTTTCGGTCATGACCCAAAGCTCATGACCATAGGTGAGGGTGGGAACGTAGATTGACCGGTAAATCGAGAGCTTCGCCTTTCGGCTCAGCTCCTTCTTCACCACGACGGACCGATACAACGACTGCATCACTGCAGCCGCTGCACCGATCCGCCTGTCAATCTCACGCTCCATCCGTCCCCCACTCGTGAACAAGACCCCAAGATACTTGAACTCCTCCACTTGGGCTAGGGTCTCTCCACCAACCTGGAGGGGGCAAGCCACCTTCCTCCGGTCGAGGACCATGGCCTCGGATTTGGAGGTGCTGATCCTCATCCCTGCCGCTTCACACTCGGCTGCGAACCGCCCCAGTGCATGCTGTAGGTCCGGGTTCGATGAAGCCAACAGGACAACATCATCTGCAAAAAGCAGAGATGAAATCCTGTGGTTCCTGAACCAGACCCCCTCCGGCCCCTGGCTGCACCTAGAAATTCTGTCCATGAAGATTATGAACAGAACCGGTGACAAAGGGCAGCCCTGCCAGAGTCCAACATGCACCGGGAACAGGTCCGACTTACTGCCGGCAATGCGGACCAGACTCCTACTCCGGTCATACAAAGACCGGACGGCCCTTAACAAGGGGCCCTGGGCTCCGTATTCCTGGAGCACCCCCCACAAGACACCACGAGGGACACGGTCGAATGCCTTCTCCAAATCCACAAAACACATGTGGACTGGTTGGGCAAACTCCCACGAACCCTCGAGCACCCTATGGAGGGTATAGAGCTGGTCCACTGTTCCACGACCAGGACGAAAACCGCATTGTTCCTCCTGGATCCGAGGTTCGACTATCGGTCGGATCCTCCTCTCCAGTACCCTGGAATAGACTTTCCCGAGGAGGCTGAGGAGTGTAATCCCCCTATAGTTGGAGCACACCCTCCGGTCCCCCTTTTTAAACAGGGGGACCACCACCCCGGTCTGCCAATCCAGAGGCACCGTCCCCGACAGCCACGCGATGTTGCAGAGACGTGTCAACCAAGACAGTCCCTGCACATCCAGAGACTTAAGGTACTCAGGCCGAATCTCGTCCACCCCCGGTGCCTTGCCACCGAGGAGCTTGCCAACCACTTCAGTGACTTCAGCTTGGGTGATGGACGAGTCCACCTCTGAGACCTCAGCCTCTGCTTCCTCCACGGAAGACGTGGCGACGGGATTGAGGAGGTCCTCAAAGTATTCCTTCCACCGTCCAACAATATCCCCAGTTGAGGTCAGCAGCTCCCCACCTCCACTGTAAACAGTGTTGGCGGAGACCTGCTTTCCCCTCCTGAGGCGCCGGACGGTTTGCCAGAATTTCTTCGAGGCCGACCGATAGTCCTCCTCCATGGCCTCCCCGAACTCCTCCCAGACCCGAGTTTTTGCCTCCACAACTGCTCGGGCTGCAGTTCGCTTGGCCTGCCGGTACCCGTCAGCTGCTTCGGGAGTCCCATGAGCCAGCAAGGCTCGATAGGACTCCTTCTTCAGCTTGACGGCAGCCCTTACTTCCGGTGTCCACCACCGGGTTCGGGGGTTGCCGCCACGACAGGCACCGGAGACCTTACGACCACAGCTCCGAGCAGCTGCTTCGACAATGGAGGTGGAGAACATGGTCCACTCGGACTCAATGTCCCCAGCCTCCCTCGGGACATGAGAGAAGCTCTCCCGGAGGTGGGAGTTGAAAGCCATGCTGACAGAGGGTTCCGCCAGACGTTCCCAGCAGACCCTCACAACACGTTTGGGTCTGCCAAGTCTGTCCGGTTTCCTCCTCCGCCAGCGAATCCAACTCACCACCAGGTGGTGATCGGTCGACAGCTCTGCTATGGAGATAATTTTGTGTCTTTATTATTCAATCAATCAAAAAAGGTTTTGCAAACAAAAAAGAGAGTTGAGACCAAAAAACATAAAGTTGCAATCAAAAAATAAAAGTTCAATCAAATAGAATAAATCTGAGAACAAAATTATTTAAGTGGCAACCCCACCAAATTTTTTTGACATCAAAACAGAAAAAAGCTTTGGTTTTGAATTGTGAAGTTTTGCTTGCAAGTTCAAAAGTTTTGGTTTTGAATTAAAAAGTTTTGGTTGCAAATTCAAAAGTTTTGGTTGCAAATTCAAAAGTTTTGGTTACGAGTCCAAAAGTTTTGGTTGCGAATCCAAAAGTTTTGCTTGCGAATCTGACTGAACCCAATGGGCGGGGCCAACACTGGTGGAAGAGAGAAGAGCTCCTATTGGTCGCTTTGACCTCGCTCCTCCACCGCCTGTCTCCGCGCTGTTGGTGCTGCTTCCGCATTCAGTAAAAGCCAGTAGATATTGCAGGCTTTTTTCAATCTTCCCCGATTCAGAGACCACACACTAGAAGACAACAGAGGACAGATCGCACCAGATCTTCCTCTCCTGATCTTCTAGCGTGTGGTGTCTTGTGGAACACACTAGAAGATTCTTCATTAGAGAATCGGCTCCTCACTCTTCAAAATCTCGCGGAGTCAAACTTGATTTTGAGCGTTTTCCCTTCAGTCCTGTGTTTACATTCATCTCCACTATTAATAATAAGCGGAGAGCTTATTCCCTCACGTCATTCATTCATATCGGCTCCGTTCTTTCAGAGCACCCCCCCCCCCCCCCCCCCCCGTGCGCGCGCAGCACGGAGTGTTTACTGTCAGAAAGTTTAAATGTTCTAGTATAGACGAGGGGAACATACGTAGTTTGACATCATTTTCTTATCATTTTCATTTTCTTATCATTTACCCCGTATTTGATAATAATTTAGCTCATTCATGTGTGTTTATTTCTTTTTTTTACGTTTCACTCCAGAGAGAAACAGTATAGAAATAAGTTATCGCAATCTGTGACGGACAAGCTACTTTTTAAAAAAATCATCATTTTTTGTCCCCAGATTGAATGGTTTAGACCAGAATTAAAATGCATTGATTAGGAAAAAGTTTCACTATACGTCCAAGTCCTCAGAAAGTTGTTTTTGCAATTCTTTCGTGATGGTTAATAATGGAGATGAACTGAAACATTGGGATTATTGCAGGACTGGCGAGATGCAGATGAGTGAACCAGATCTGGGTTTGGGTCTGAATGAAATACAGTTCATCCAGGAGCGATACAGTTATTGAGGAATAACCTCTCGTTTTCTGCACTACTGAGCTTTTCTGTTTCACTGTCATATAGTGAATATATTTCAAAGACATATATTCATGTCTCCAGCTCTGACAGCTGAGAGGGGATTTTTTTTTCAACACCTCAGTAAAACGGAACTGTTCGGCCGATCAGGGAGCTTTATTCTGAGGGTGTGGACAGGTCGGCTCTGAGCTGATCGTCTAGCAGGGCACCGCACACCACAGGATTTGCGATCGGAAATATTAAACATGTTCATTATCTACGATCTCGGCTTCCAACGCCTCCCGAGCGGCTCCGATTGGAAAAAAAAAAAAAAAAACCTCTCGGAACACACAGCACACTACAGGAAGATCGGACCCGAACTCATTTACATACTCCTGACAATCAGACCTTTGGCATCATTCGGGAGGAGAAAACCGGGACAAAATTCGGCCCATGGTTCGGGCATGGATAACTGCCAATAATCCTGTAATGTCTACTGGCCTTTACCAATGCGGAAGCAGCAGCAACAGCGCGGAGACAGGCGGTGGAGGAGCGAGGTCAAAGCGACCAATAGGAGCTCTTCTCTCTTCCACCAGTGTTGGCCCCGCCCACTGGGTTCAGTCAGATTCGCAAGCAAAACTTTTGGATTCGCAACCAAAACTTTTGGACTCGTAACCAAAACTTTTGAATTTGCAACCAAAACTTTTTAATTCAAAACCAAAACTTTTGAGCTTGCAAGCAAAACTTCACAATTCAAAACCAAAGTTTTTTTCTGTTTTGATGTCAAAAAAATTTGGTGGGGTTGCCACTTAAATAATTTTGTTCTCAGATTTATTCTATTTGATTGAACTTTTATTTTTTGATTGCAACTTTATGTTTTTTGGTCTCAACTCTCTTTTTTGTTTGCAAAACCTTTTTTGATTGATTGAATAATAAAGACACAAAATTATCTCCATACTCTGCCCCTCTCTTCACCTGAGTGTCCAAAACACGCGGCCGGAGGTCAGATGACACGACAACAAAGTCGATCATCGACCTCCGACCTAGGGTGTCCTGGTGCCAAGTGCACTTATGGACACCCCTGTGCTTGAACATGGTGTTCGTTATGGACAAACTGCGACTAGCACAGAAGTCCAATAACAGAACACCACTCGGGTTCAGATCAGGGAGGCCGTGCGATCCAATCACCCCCTTCCAGGTCTCACTGTCACTGCCCACGTGGGCATTGAAGTCCCCCAGTAGAACAACGGAGTCCCCAGTCGGAGCACTGTCCAGCACCCCTCCCAGGGACTCCAAGAAGGCCGAGTACTCTGCACTGCTGTTCGGCCCGTAAGCCGAGACAACAGTGAGGCACCTATCCCCGACCCGAAGGCGCAGGGATGCAACCCTCTCGTTCACTGGGGTGAACTCCAACACATGGCGGCTAAGCTGTGGGGCTACAAGCAAACCCACACCAGCCCGCCGCCTCTCACTGCGGGCAACGCCAGAGAAGTGGAGAGTCCAGCCCTTCTCGAGAGGTTGGGTTCCAGAGCCCAGGCTATGTGTGGAGGTGAGCCCGACTATATCTAGCCGGTACCTCTCAACCTCCCTCACAAGCTCGGGCTCCTTCCCCGCCAACGAGGTGACATTCCATGTCCCTAGAGCTAGTCTCTGTGTCCGGGGATCGGGTCGCCGGGCACCCTGCCGTCGGCTGCCACCCAATCCACACTGCACCCGGCCCCTACAGTTCCCTCGGTGGGTGGTGAGCCCACCGGAGGTCAGGCCCACGTCGTCCCTTCGGGCTGAGCCCGGCCGGGCCCCGTGGGCAAAGACCCGGCCACCAGGCGCTCGCTTACGAGCCCCAACCCCAGGCCTGGCTCCAGGGTGGGGCCCCGGCTGCACCATACCGGGCGACGTAACGACGTAATTCCGCTGTTATGCTGGTTAATTATCAGTATAGTTATTACTGATTTACGCATTGTTTTCACATTCCTTGCAGATTTATCTTATCATGTTGTCTTGTTGAGGTATTTGTAAACTACACTGCTTTAGTACAGTATAATAAAAGTCTCCCATGCTGAAAAAAAAAGAACCTGAGTAGACACACTGGCCCACCATGAAAAAGGATTGTGGTCATACATTATTTTTAAATACTTCCATGAGTATTACTTACTTATTATTTATTGAGAGTTCTGTTGCAGATCCAAATGTGCCATTTATTACAGTCTCAGAGTTCAGGGTATTAAACTTTACTGAAAAAGTATACTGAAATGCGTTAATAATTTCAGGACATGTAACAAGATCTGCACCTGATATTTCATCCACTGAACTCATAGTTCTGATAAGAATACACAACTTTACAGGTGAAATACAACTGAAGCGCCACCATCATAAACAGCATGTCTGGTATTTTGAGAAGCATAATCAAATATCTCAATTTAAAGACCTCTGTTACTTCCTAAATATCAATAATATGATCATTTTTTAACTTTTTACATTGTTTAATTCATTCAACATGTTAATATTCATTATTTATTGAACTCTCACATCTAATTTTCCTTCAGACTGTGTTATATTACTCAGGATTTTCAAAAAGTTCAACATGGTTAATCTTGAGATTACCAATACAATGATTCTGGTTGTTTTTCTGTGCACACTGTTTTTTAGCAGATTATTCACTTCTGTAATGTTTTATTTTATAAGCAAGCTTTATACTCGTACACAGAACTGCTGGTTTTCAGAGGGAATTTGGATAAGACTTGAAATCCTGTAAAATGAAGACAAATTTACTGCTCATTTAACCTAGTTCTGTGACACCAGTGTCAAATATTTGAATAGAAATGGATGTTTTGTTACAGTAATCTGCAACACAAAAACACCAAATTCATTTCGGCATGAATAAAAACAACAATTCATTTTCAAGATCTAAGAAGACAAAAAGAACACAGTGTGTGTTACCTTGGCTGAACGTGGCGGAAAACAAAACAATGAAGTCCAAGAGTTTGTTGTGCTGATAGAATTTGAATTTCAGGTGAAAGAAGCCAGATGTAGAGTGGAGGCAGACACACACACAGCAGTGCTGCAGGAACAACTGCTGTCACAACTGTCCTCGTCTCACTGATACAGCAGTTGACCAACACCTCCAGGGCACTGAAACACACTCTGAGAACTACGACATTGTCTGGTGATACAGTTGCTGCAGCAGCTCCTATCTCAATGCTTAACAGTTTAATTTGTGTCACAAATCAGGCTCTTCATGTACAGTATTATCATGTATGATGTTATTGTTAATCATGTTATCAACTTTGATATGTGCATTGTGGTTTGGTCTTACTTGATCATGTTCACATCGACTCATCATGAGAACACACTTTGACCTGATAACATCACATATTTTGGGTTAAACATCAAGCTGATATCAGGTCGACTGCATGGTGAACTGTATGAACAGATCTCCCAAGATTAATATATATTACTTGGACTTGACTAAGGACTTGAGACTGAGTTGTGATCAGTGTTCAACTCTGAATATTTCTAATCAGTGTTCCATTAGAAAAAGATGCATTACATTGTTTTTAAGCTCTACTGACCTGGGTTAAATTATTAACCTTGCATGGCAGATGGGCCTGCCTGATTCAGTTCCTAAGTGCTGCAGATCCCATCTTGTAGCGCTCCATAGACCAATGATTTCACGCTGTTAAAACTTTGCCGGCCCAATCAGGGAAAAGAGGCGGGAGCTGCGGGAGGCGCGGAAGTGACGACAAGACGTGACAACAGCGGGAAGCGCCCAAAAGTTTGAAAACAATGGCGGCATGCGAAGCGATCTCCGTGGACACGGCAATATCTGCAGTTTCATAAGAAAGCGACTCAATTTCTTCTTTGAAAGAGGAGCACAGAACATCACTTCAAGTCTTTTTGTCAGGAAACGATGTCTACTGCTTCTCAGCAGCAGTGCACGTAAGCTACTTCACATCGTGGCTTGATGCGGATTGGTCTGTGGTGAGTGTGTCGCGTGTCAATCTGAACGGTCGTCCAATCTTCTTCTTCTTTGGTTCGAACGGTCGTCCAATCGCCGGCTACGGATTGTTTTGAAGGTCCCGCCTCTGAAATCAAATCGGAAGAGTGGCTACCTAGATGGACTTGTGTAATATTTCCGTGGCGGACATATGAAACTGTCCATCTGGCGTGTCAGGTTATTAAATTATAGCATTACTGAATAACATTTATAAAGGAAGAAACATCCTTACACCACATAAACAGCAACTTTGACTAACTGGAGGTCTGTCGTCATCCATCATCCTGCAGCAACACTCCAGCTCAGTCATTGCTGTCAAAAGTCAGATCAAGTTTTGATTTGTGTCTCTGGATCTTTTTTCTTGTCCACATCTACTCTGACACTGAGCATCTAATTTACAGATATTTATTCAAGTGTCCAGTTGGAGGTGAAATCTCTGCTTGTTCATCATCCAGCGTTGGGTTTTGCAGGGTAGGTGAACTGACAGATTTGGTTCAACTGGGTCAAGAGAGCCCTCTAGTGTCTGATACCCATTAATGATGAACTGGAAAGGCAGGAGTTTGATGTGTTCATGAGCAGTTATCCTTCCATGCGGTGAGCAGCAGTGGTCAGAGCAGTTTGGCCTTTCTGCACCGTCTCTGGAACTTCAAGTCAACATATACCAGGCAAAAAGGGTGATAGGAACAGGGACTAAAAAATAACATGAATTCTTCCGAATTAAATTATTTAACAGATGTTTTAATTGTCAGTGCTGTGTTATATTTATGAAAAGAAGGTTAAAAATTTACTAGTTGACTGACCAAGCCTTTGCTGCATCCTTCAGTTCATGTTGAGGATTGAGATCATAATTACTGTCTTGAAAACAGACACCCAGAATGCAACAAAGGTTCTGTGTTTTCAAGGGAAAATGTTTAAACATGCCTTCAGTTTATGCTGCTGTCACCTATCAGCTTCAAGGTTCACCGTGTTGGAACAAGTTGGAACAAGTACCTGTTTCAAGAACCGTCGTCTTTCTGTCATCTCCAACCGGTCTGATCATTTTTATTCCACTTATTGGACAACAAGACAGTTTAACCCTGAGAAGATATTTTCTCTGTTTGTGTTTTTCTGCTCTGTTCTTTGGGATTTATTTGAGTATAAATCCGACTTTGACGACATCAGTAGAAAAAAACTTCTGACCTTCATTGTGACCTCTGGTAGCCCTCTCAGGGGTCTCACACCCCAATTTGGAATCAGTGTTTGAGCTGGTACATGTTGCACCTCCATTCAGCTGTAGTGTGATTACATAAAATGTAGAGCAACAGTAATAACAGCAGTTAAAAAAAAGACTGTGTGTGTGTGTGTGTGTGTGTATGTGTGTGTCTGTGTGTGCATTGCAAGGAGGAATGTGTGTATGTGTGTTTTGCACAGATAACTGCAATATGATTACATTATCTGCAAAGTTTTCTAACATAACACGTTGAGTCACGGTAATGACAGCAGTTAAAGGACTGCGTATGCATGTGCATGAGTGTGTGTGTGTGTTTGCTTCAAGGGGTGTGTGTAGTGCAGATAACTTGATTATGAGCAGATTCACTGCAGCATTTTATTATCTGCGTAGTTTTCTAACACAAGGCATCTGCAGTTACTTGAAAACAAACAATCTTGGTGTCTCTGTGCATGAGGGCACTGACGAGATAAAGAAAAGAAGAGTGAGAAACAATAAGCTCAAGTATTGCTGAGGCAGTCAGTGGTCACGGTTAACCACAGGACTCAGTCGACCTCAATGTCCAGCGATCAGAATCACTTTATTAATTTGTCTCTTGAAGGGCAATTCAGTTTGCAGCAGACAACAAACAAACACAAGCAGATAAAACATATAAAGTGATGGCTTGACATTAAAATATATATAAAGATATGTGTCACGGTTTGCGAGAAGGCGGACTCAAGGATGCAAGACAACACCATTGGTGGAACAGGATCTCATTTTATTGGACCAATCAAAACCCCAAAATCCAAGTCACCGAAGTGCTGCACAAGTTAATGTTGATTCTTACATCAACCATATTGGTACCCACACTGATCAGCAAAATTAACAATAATGACCAAACAGGCATTTCAACTGGACCACAGAGCACTGAAAGAAAGCAACTGACCTGGTTTGAGTGTGTTGTTTACTTTAGCACCACATGGCACCATGCAGGATGCATTAAGCTGTCTGGTTGAGACAGTTCAGGAAATCTGTTCAGAAACTCTGGATTCTGCAACTTCATTGAAACTGAAAATTAGTGAAATTTGCATGACATACCACAGGTGACAAATCATTGAGAAAGTTTGTGTACTGCTGGCCTGAGAAGCATCAATTAATCCCTTAACTCACAATATTTCGGGTTGCGGGAAAAGAAATCAAGCAGTACACGGTCAAGTGCAATTCCTTTTTTTAATCCTCTCCTCTTCTCCACTTCCCATAACACATTGCACAAATTCTTATGTCCACAATGTATCACACCGTGAATAGAAAATAGTAACTCTGCCACACCATTAACAAATATCCGATTACATTTGTTTAAGCACATAAAATAACCTCCACATCAGAAAACATGTTTGTTACATTTGTTTTTGTTTTTTCAAAAGAACACAATACACCAACCATTATTTTCAAGGGCAAATATATGACAAAACAACATCAATCATATTCTTAATGATGGGACGGGGTGGGTGGATGTCATGCTTGAGATAGTGAGCCACAGTCATCTCCCAGGCATCCACGAAATAAACATCCATTCCCTGAAACATGGTCCTGAGTATCTTGTCACGTTGCAGTGAAGGCCAGTCACCACCAAGCTGTGCTGAAAAGGGGCTTGGAGAGTTTTTCAGGTTTGCTGTCCGGATAATAATTCTAGTATCTGGAGCTCTGGCTAGTAGTCGAACAACTGCCTTGCGGATGCTCATTAGCCGACGGATGTAGTACTTGATGGGGAAAGTGGTAAAATGCGCCCAGACACCAAAAACTACTACTGTGGTCTTCCCTCCAGTTATTCCGTCGAGTTCATTGGCAACATAATGTAGCTCTGTTACTGGTGAAGGCAAAATACGAATAGGAAGGCCATGGCAGCGGTATGTCACAAAGATGTTTTTGGCATAGTCCAGTGCCACGTAAGGTCCAGCCTGCTTCATGTTGTGCAGGTTATATACCTTGAGATCTGAAAGAACGAAAACAGAGAAGATAAAAGTTACGATCAACAACTAAATTGAATGTGTGACAAGTTCTTTCAGGGAAATTACCTGATAGTTCTGAAGAGAGGAATTCTAACCACTGCCTCACTGTAGAGTCTCCATACATGTGAACCACCTTGTCTTTGAGGCAGTGGCTGATGGCAGAGGCGTTATTGAACCGTTTAACTGTGGCGCCACTCAGTGAACTCCACAGACCTTTGTAATAGTAACCAGCAGGTCCAGGTATGTCCTTGTCTGTGGTCGCTGCAAGTTGACCTATCAAAAGATTACATCTTGTTGGCATATGATTTGATCTTTTCAAATTGGAACATTGAATTTCATTTGATTATCCAATTATTTTCAGATGTTTTTATCATCCATGCATCAATTTTCTTCGTGTCTTTTTTGTCATCAAAGAAAACTATCACATATTTCTATGGGCAGTCATGAATAATTCTTAATGTTTTTTTTGAATTTGTTGAGAGAAATATCCATCTTTCTCTGATATATGTGAGGGCCACAGCCGTGCCTGTGTGGAACAGTGGACATGGCCATATTTTGTTCATATTTTGTCATTTCAATTGTGTATACTTGATAATTGTTAAGTTGTCATGTATAGTTAATGCGCCTTGGTCAGAGTACTACAGAGAAAAGGGTTGTGTGGTTTACTGAGCGGGTTCAGGTGAACAGACACTGTTGGGGGCAGCAAAGGCACCAGCAGGGGTCCTTAGGATGCTCATTGCTCAGTGTAGCTGGAGCTAAAGTGTATGCATGGCAATGCTGAAGTGTGCTCCTGTGTTCTGTCGCAGGTGAGCGGTGTGAATGTGTGAGTTACACTGCACTGTGATGAATGAATATGTGCGTGCCTGTAAGAGAGAATACTCATAAGTAAAATGCCGACAGTAATTAGTGTGCTGAAAGTGCAATAAAGACCCGCAATTATATGACTCACGTTTGAAAGGTTCAGAAAGGAATAGCCACGAGCAGCCAACAGGTTGGTGTGTGCTGATCAAGTGTGTGAGAGTGTGAAACTGTGGTAATAGATGCTTAAGATTTTTAAAATACAATTGTTAGTGATGTGTTAATACACATTGCTTAGTGCAGCTGGAACGAAAGGGTATGCATGGCAATGTGTGCTCCTGTGTCCTGTTGCAGATGTGATAAAAGAAGCGAACATTTCGAACCCATGCATGCCTGGAAAATTTTCAATATGTATGCACAGGTTTACAACATATAGCTATAACCGAAGTTAATAGGAGCTAAAGTCAACTTCATCTGAAATGTCACAACTGGCTCCTCTTAATATGGAAAACTTGTGACATGACTTTGAGGTTTTTCCCGGATGGCTGAACTCTGAATCTGTCATGAAAACTGATGACAAATAAACAGAGAACTTGGTTTTACAGCTCAGCTCCCTCTTCACCATATCAGTGTGGTAGAAGTGGTCTCATTGCTGCAGCCACCTGTCCTGCTCTGTGGCAGATCTCAATGTATAAACCCCAGAAGAGGAACTGATCCACATCCCAATTGTAGCACACTCAGTAATGAAATACTCCTGCCTAGAAGACAATATCATTTGCCAAACTGAGATGTCACCCTCTAGCAGCCCCACATGATGCCCTCCTGGTCTTAGCTGCAAAATTAACAACCTGATTGTGAAAATCATGAACAGAAGGGGTGACAAAGTACAACCCTGGGGGAGTCCAGCACCCTCCTTGAACAAGTCAGACATAATGCTGAGTGAACAGACCGATGGCATGCAGCAGAAGTTTCGGTATTTTATACTCCCAAAGTACCTCCCACAAGACATCTTGGAGACATAGTCATAAAGGACAAAAGGACATGAACTCCTGAAAATCTGCGAGAGAGTGAAGAGCCGGTCTGTTGTTTCATGGCCAGGTCAGAAAACATGTTGTTGGGTGAGGTTTATTCATGTTTTTCTGGGTCATATTTTTGAAAAGTGAATTTATAATCCAATAATAGAACACCACTCGGGTTCAGATCAGAAAGGCCGTGTGTCCCAATCACCCCCCTCCAGGTCTCACTGTCACTGCCCACATGGGCGTTGAAGTCTCCCAGTAGAACTGTGGAGTCCCCAGTCGGAGCACTGTCCATCACCCCTCCCAGGGACTCCAAGAAGGCCGGGTACTCAGCACTGCTGTTCGGCCCATAAGCCGAGACAACAGTGGGGCACCTGTCCTCGACCCAAAGGCACAGGGATACGACCGAGGGGGTCACTGGGGAAAACTCCAACACATGGCGGCTGAGCTGTGGGGCTATAAGCAAACCCACACCAGCCCACCGCCTCTCACCACGGGCAATGCCAGAGAAGTGGAGAGTCCAGCCCTTCTTGAGAGATTGGGTTCCAGAGCCCAGGCTGTGTGTGGAGGTGAGTCCGACTATATCTAGCCGGTACCTCTCAACCTCCCTCACAAGCTCGGGCTCCTTCCCCCCCAACAAGGTGACATTCCATGTCTCTGGAGCTTGTCTCTGTGTCTGAGGATCAGGTCGCCGGGGCCCGCTAGTTACAGTTTGTCCAAAACAAACACCGTGTTCGAGCACAGGGGTGTCCATAAGTGCATTTGGCACCAGGATACCCTAGGTCGGAGGCCCATGATTGACTTTGTTGTCGTGTCATCTGACCTCCGGCCGCATGTTCTGGACACTTGGGTGAAGAGAGGAGCAGAGCTACTTGGCAAACCCAAACGTCTCGTGAGGGTCTGCTGGGAACGTCTGGTGGAACCCTCTGTCAGCATGGTTTTCAACTCCCACCTCCAGGAGAGCTTCTCTCATGTCCCGAGGGAGGCAAGGGACATTGAGTCCGAGTGGACCATATTCTCCACCTCCATTGTTGAAGCAGCTGCCTGGAGGCACCGGGGTTGACGAGATTTGCCCTGAGTACCTTAAGTCTCTGGATGTGCAGGGACTGTCTTGGTTGACACATCTTTGTAACATCACGTGGTGGTCGGGGAGAGTGCCACTGGATTGGCAGACCGGGGTGGTGGTCCCCCTATTTAAAAAGGGGAACCGGAGGGTGTGCTTCAACCAAAGGGGGATCACACTTCTCAGCCTCCCTGGGAAAGTCTACTCCAGGGTACTGGAGAGAAGGATTCAACTGATAGTTGAACCTCGGATTCAGGAGGAACAATGCAGTTTTCGTCCTGGTTGTGGAACACTGGACCAGCTCTATACCCTCCATAGGGTGCTAGAGGGTTCGTGGGAGTTCGCCCAACCAGTTCACATGTGTTTTGTGGACTTGGAGAAGGCGTTAGTCTGCGTCTCTCACAGTTCCTTGTGTGTAGGGGCCCCGGGAATGTGGAGTCCGGGGCCCCTTGTCAGAGGTGGGAGATTGAAGCCTGATCAAGTCATCTCCATGCCATGTTTTTGCCCTCACCATGTACCACAGACAAGCTGAGGAGCAGGGTTAGTTAGATTAACCTGTTGTGATACATGGTCAGAGCAAAAACATGGCATGGAGATAACTTGATCAGGCTCCAATCTCCCACCTCTGCCCCTTGTTAAGGGCCGTCCGGTCTTTGTATGACCGGAGTAAGAGTCTGAACCGCATTGCCGGCAGTAAGTCGGACCTGTTCCCGGTGCATGTTGGACTCTGGCAGGGTTGCCCTTTGTCACCAGTTCTGTTCATAATTTTTATGGACAGAATTTCTAGGTGCAGCCAGGGGCCGGAGGGGGTCCGGTTTGAGGACCACAGGATTTCATCTTTGCTTTTTGCAGATGATGTTGTCCTGTTGGCTCCATCAAACCTGGACCGACAGCAGGCACTGGGGTGGTTCGCAGCCGAGTGTGAAGCGACAGGGATGAGGATCAGCACCTCCAAATTCGAGGCCATGGTCCTCGACCGGAACAAAGTGGCTTGCCCTCTCCAGGTTGGTGGAAAGACCCTAGCCCAGGTGGGGAGTTTAAGTATCTTGGGGTCTTGGGGGATGGATGGAGCATGAGATTGACAGAGGGATCGGTGCAGCGGCCGCAGTAATGCGGTCGTTGTATCGGTCCGTTGTGGTGAAGAAGGAGCTTAGCCAAAAAGCGAAGCTCTCTATTTTCTGGTCAATCTACGTTCCCACCCTCATTTATGGTCATGAGCTTTGGGTCATGACCCAAAGGACAAGATCCTGGATACAAGCGACTGAAATGAGCTTCCTCCGTAGGGTGGCTGGGCGCTCCCTTAGAGATAGGGTGAGGAGCTCAGTCACCAGGGAGGAGCTCGGAGTAGAACCGCTACTCCTCCACATTGAGAGGGGCCAGCTGAGGTGGCTCGGGCACCTTTTTAGGATACCTCCTGGATGCCTGACTGGGAGGTTTTCCGGGCATGTCCCACTGGGAGGAGACCCTGGGGAAGACCTTGGACACGCTGGAGAAACTATGTGTCTCAGCTGGCCTAAGAACACCTTGGGATCCTCCCGGAAGAGCTGGAGGAAGTGCCTGGGGACAGGGAAGTCTGGGCATATCTGCTGAGACCACTGCCCCCACGACCCGGTCCCGGATAAGTGGTGGAAGATGGATGGATGGATGGATGGATGGATGGAATTTATAATCCTCTTAACATATATTCCAGTAAAGTACTGATTGTGACTGTGATTTAGTCCATTTCATTTTAACAATACATTGTTGGCAAGGCATGTTGCTTGGAGGTAAAAAATGAACTTACCTTTCATTTTTGGGAAAACAATGACATGAGCAGGTCCTGAAGCTGGAATGCCAACATTCATGGTGACACCACTAAAGCAAAGCAAACATATTTAAATTGGTGGACAGCAAAACCAAAAGCATTTCAAAGGTTTGAAAACTGTTTTGCAAGTTGCACCTATGTCTTGGTTGAGACCAGTGCTGCATAAACAAAGTGAAACTTCAGTTCTCAAGAAACTGTTGCCCTAAACTTTTGATGGTCCATTTATCCATTTCTTTCAGTTGCACTGTCATTTAGCTCAAGAGTCATTGACATGTTAACCACTCACTTTTTAAAGAGTATG
Organism: Salarias fasciatus; assembly: GCF_902148845.1. Taxonomy (NCBI): domain Eukaryota; kingdom Metazoa; phylum Chordata; class Actinopteri; order Blenniiformes; family Blenniidae; genus Salarias; species Salarias fasciatus. Next base: position 21,882,250 of record NC_043761.1, on the reverse strand, counting down.
TCCTCCTTGACCTTGGACGAGTTTTGGTAAATGCTGAAGTGCTTGATCCTGGCATCACAGCTCAGATTCTGTGGCTTGTAGCAGAACCACAGTTCACCTGTATTGAGGTCAGTGTAGTTACACTGTGGCTGCTGGGTTGGAGGCAGACACACACTGCACATGGTTTTCTGAGTGAGCAAGCCTGAATGAAAAGTGCTGTAGAAGTCCACTCCATTAGGCTTTTCACCGGCAAATTGCTGCAGGAATGGGATTGCCTCACTGGGATGTACCAATGTTACCTGATTTAACAGAAAACCAAATAAAATATTCAGAAGCAATTACTAAGCTGTTGTTGCAGTGAGCAGTTAAGCAATGAATATTTCTTGATTTGTGACTTTCTCTCCAAGACCTAAATCCATATTAGTTGTGGTGTGACCTAACCCAACACAAAATAGGGCAGATGACCTTCATGTGGTTGAGGACCAGGGCCTCAGATTGGGAGGTGCTGTTGCTTCCCACTTGGCTGCAACCCTCCCCCCCCCCCCCCCCCCCCAGTGCATGTTGTAGGTCCAGGTTCAATGAAGTCAACAGGACAACATCATCTGAAAAATACCAGCGATGAAATCCTTAGGTTCTCGAACTGGACCCCCTCAGGCCCCTGGCTGCACCTAGAAATTCTGTCCAAAAATATTACAAACAGAACTGGTGACAAAGGGCAGCCTTGCCAGATTCCAATATGCACCGGAAACAGGTCCAACTTGCTGCCAGCAAAGAAAACCAGGCTCCAACTTTGGTTATACAGAGACCAGACCATCCTCGACAAGGGGCCCTGGACTCCAGACTCCTTACTCCCGAAGTCCCCCTCACAATGTACTATGAGGAACATGGTCGAACACCTTCTCCAAATCCACAATGCACATGTGGACTGGTTGGGAAAACTGCCACGAACCCTCAAGCACCATATGGAGGGTATAGAGCTGGTCTAGTGTTCCATGACCAGGATGAAGACCGAGGTTCGACTATTGGTCTGAACCTCTTCTCCAGTAACTTAGAATAGCCTTTCCTGGGGAGGGTGAGTAGTGTGACCCTTCTATAGTTATAGCCAATCCAGAGCCAGTGTCCCCAACCATGACACCATGTTGCAGAGACGTGTCAACCAAGACAGTGCCTGCACATTCAGAGATTAAAGGTTGTCAAGCCGAATCTCATCCACCCCTCCGGTGCTTTGCCACCTCGGTGACTTCAACGTGGGTGATGAATGAGTCCACCTCTGAGACCTCAGCCTCTGTTTCGTCGATGGAAGATGTGGTGATGGGACTGACAACCTCATACCTGTCATTACATGACAGGCATAAGGCTGTCAGACAATAACAGGCTCATCACTGGGCTTGTTGGGTGCTTGGCGATGATAGAATCATTAGATACAGGTGGGTTGAAGCAGGGAAATAACTAAAACATGCTGGATAGGGGCTCTCCAGGAACAGGATTGAGCACCCCTGCTGTACGGTCTAACTATGGCTTCATTTGTTTCCTGTTTAAGGCATGGAATTATAGCCATCTGAGGTAAACAGTATGGGTAATCACTCAAATTAGACTTTTGGTGAGGTGGTGGATATTTTTACAACACCTTAAGTTATATAACCCAAAGAGTTAAAAAAAAAAAAAAAAAAACTTTCTCTGATGTAGGAACAAAGCAGAGGGAGATGTTGGTATTCACAAAAAAAAAAAAAATAAATAACAATATTGAACTTATTACCTCAACCTGTGACTTTCCTTCCCAGGGTAAGAGGAACACAGCAGAGTAGGTGCCATTGAGATGATCCACCACTTGACCTGCCACACCTGCTTCAAGTGTTCGATTGTGTAGCCGAACCAGTAAGAAATCTCCCCCATGATTCTTGGGACGGCCCTTAAAGTCAAACATCTTGATCATGACCTCCAGCTGATCCCCCACGAGCCACGATCCACCTCCTGGCCTTGGGAGAATGACAAAATTGCTGCGGGCTGCATTGGTGGTGTCATTCAAGGAAACAGGAGGTGGCACAGATGGAGTATTTGGCCAAGCTATGGAATCTAAAAGAGTGTTTTCCTCATCAATCTCCTCGGGAGACAAAGGTCGGAAGGTGCAGGAGTTTCGATTAGAGCCTGGATCGCTGGAACCTCTTGTGTTCTTAAATGGAGGATTTGGTGTTCTCTGAAACTGGCAGAACCAAAGTATTGTTACTTAATTTTCCTTCTATGCTTGATTTGAACACATTCTATCCAGTAGTATAGTTCTAAGATCTCATTAGATTGCTGAAAGTGCAACATATCGATCAATATCCGATCAATATCCTCAAAGGTTACTATGGGTTCTCACCTCCAGAAAGTCGATGTGATAAAACATGTAGACAAACAGACTCAAGGTCAGAAAGATGATGCCAGACTTCAGCAATCCTTTCCAAGCTCTGTTCATGATGGATTCAGGTTTCCTAGTTCATTTGATGAAAAGAAATGAACAAATTTAAAGAAGGTAAACCAGAGGTACACAACAGAATGAAAAATAAAAAGTTTATTTTTTTTCAGAAAAGATAGTCAACAGTGTTAACTGATTCCAAATGAATTTCTTCACTAATCCAGTAGAGCAGGGGTCGGCAATTAGATTTGGCGGCGGGCCACTTTTTTTGGGGGCATTTCAATCGCGGACCAAGGGGTCTCCGGCTGGCGCGCGCATCCATCCGCGGACTGGGGAGCGGGGGGGACGCGTTTAACGCGACTGCATTCACGCGACAAAAGACACCGCGCCACGCTAGATGCACGAGTTTTATCGCTGGTGTGTGAATTCATTCGCGGGACGCGTCACGCTGGAAAAAATATGCAACACAGAACTTCCTGCAGAAACATCACAGGTCCTCATCACCGTCTCCTGTACAGTGGACAGGATTTTTCTTATGTTTGTCCCACACTCCTGTGTGCACCCGGCTGTCTGTGTGTATGTGTGTGCGCGCGCGCATACTGATCGATGGTGCGGGTTTTGTTCTTTTTTTGTTTTTATGACTGTTTTTACTGTTCAGCACTTTTATGAATATGAGAAGTGCTTTTACAAATAAAGATTGAGATTGAGATGCTCCGCCTGCCATCATTGCTGCTCTGTATTATTTGGAAGTCAGCTCCGGCTGCGGCCGATGCGCCGGCATCGCTTCTGGCTGCCTGCTGCGCCACGGAGGCGGTCTGAGCTCGGTGAGTTCCACCGTCTTCTGCAGGAGCTGCGCCCGGACGGCCGGTTCCAGCGCTACTTCAGGCTGACACCTGGTTTCCACCAGAAGCGGTGAACAAGTGAGATCGCGCACGCCACTCGCCTTGGCATCATGCCAGCTGTTCTGCGTGGTCAGAGTCCTGCTGCCCCACGTCAGCACGTCTGTGAAGACCTCCACGCTGATAGGCTGTCCTGGCGCCAATCCGCTTGAAAGGTTCAATTATTTCAACTCGAACGACGAGCAATGGAGCGGCGGGTGGCGGGCGGCAGTGAGATTTTTCCCTGGAAACGCTCGTCGCCCGCCGCTCAAGGTTGAGCCACAATCGCGTCATTACAGTGACTTTGTATGTAATCTCGTCACCCGAAAAATTCGCGTCGCGTCCGGTGGAAACACACCGTTACACTCGAACTTACTGGAGAATAAATACACACTGTGAGCTCGGTGCAGCGCACTCACTTGCGCTCTATGTTCACCAGATGAGGTGCCACTCTTTATTTTTCAGTGACAAACCAGAAACCACAACTAAACAAAACATCCTTCGAAGATTGTCTATTGCAACACAATGACAGATATCGCACTCCAACAGGGTTGCGTGCGTCCGCTCGACGGCCCGGGGTAATGCGTGCTTTTGTGCGCGCCCGTATTGGAATCGTATTGGACGGTTCGGCGGGCCACATTTGGCCCGCGGGCCGTTAATTGCTGACCCCTGCAGTAGAGATCACTGTGTTGAGACTGTGTTATTCACCTGTAACTTAAAGGTTTTATGTTTATTTTTGACTTGCATGGACAATATGCAAATCCAAAAATTGTTTTTATAACACTGAGTATCATAATGCTTCAGATAAGTTTGCTTCATCAACTCAAGATGTAACACGATTTTTGTGTCACTGTCTTTGGTTCACTTTCCGCATTTGCACCCTCCAGACAATTAGCAATAAATCAATGATATAGAGAAGTTTTCCAAGTGTGAAACAACAATTATTGAGTCTTTCGAATCCCTTGACAAAACACTTCATACACAGTAAGTTGCAGGTCTAATATGTCCTCTGCATTTGGTATACATTAGCTAACGTTAATGCTAAATAGATACACAAGGCAGCATGTTATGGGTTATTGTTAGTGGTGGTTAAACGTTCAGCGTTTTCACAGAGGGGGCTGTGTGTGTGAAGATAAGGGAAAGAAGCTGTTTTTCTTGGGAACATGAAAGATTTTGTGTTGATGCTACAGTAAAGTTTATGGGAGGATAATTAAGGACAATTAGGTGGGTTCTGCTAGGGACAGGAGCAAAGGCCCCAGAGCCAGGCCCAGGATGAGAGGATGACCAACATGGAGCCACAGAAAACATGAGGCCATCTGGTGATGGAGTCAGATGACTCATGTTGATGCAGGATGCAGGTAATAAACTATGCATGAAGGAGTGCCCCCACACAAGCTTCTTAAGCCTAAACTGCCAGAGGATCAGCTCTCTGTTCCAGGACCAAGGGAGACACTGGAGGAGAAAGAATATGCTGAAATTTAGGTGAAGACATTCCAGGTGTTGTTGTTGTATATCGCTGAATAAATGCAAACTTGAATTGAGATCTGTTGGTATTTTTTTCTTTCCTCAATCAAAGAATGCACAGCAAGGATTTAGGCTTCAGCAAACACAATCTTATGCATTCCCAATAACGATTTTCTGTACGTTGGTTCTCAGTGCAGAAATTTCCTCTGTGTACCATCTTTTCTAACACTACAGATATGCTGAGTGGCAAACCCACTGTAGAGTACAGTGAAGTATGACGAGGTTCACGGACGGTGAAGCACTCATATATAAATATCTGCACCTAGTATAGTGAATTATCCAATGTATTATTTGGATTATTTGTGGCCCTATTCACATGTGTGAAAAAATAAACAAAGGAATATTTCATTGGCATAATTCTTGTAAAAAATTATTTCTGCTGTATTCACAAACAAACCTGCTTTTTTCATAAGGCATTTGAATCACACTCTAAATCCTGTTAAAGGAATATACATTTACTGCTCATTCAGTCTACTCATGTGACACCAGTGTCAAGTTTCACAACAGAAATGAATCAACAATCAGAGAATTGTGGTTGAAATTGGCAAATGTTTGTCTTTGGGTCAAACATGTGGACAACAAAGAGCACCATGATTATTGTGGAACAAATCAGTGGAGTACACAAATCAGTACACTCATCAAAACGTCCTCCCCAATGGCTACCAGGTGCAATTACTGACAGGCAAAAAGGGTCAATACAAGGTAAAAGAGGTGAGATGTAGAATGGCAGTGCCACATGAACCACCCTCTTGTCAAATGTCTTCTTCTCTTTGACACTGCAACTGACCAAAACAGGCAACTGACCAAAACAGGAGTCTTTTGCACAAAAGTAGGATTTATTCATCCAGGATAGAAAAAAAAAACTGATCCAAGCTGATCCAATCCAAAACAAGAGGGTTCAGGTAAATTAATTGCATGAAAGACTGAGCCAGGACAAGAGCACAAAGATTCACCAAGCCAAGTGAAACCAATCCTGGATTAGCATGCACACCCAATTCCTTCAAGGGGACATTGATCAGTGGACCTCTTTTTTAAACCTGTAAACACGATTAAATTGTCTGATACCAATGTGAAACGACGCCAAAGTGTCAAGTAATGCGGTCCATGTCTTTGACTGCAAGCCCTGAAAAATGTTCTGACTGGCTGTGAAGGCTCTGTTTGACTGAGTTTTTTTCAAGCCGGGACCGTTGTGACGTCGATGTGATCCGGACTTCCATATATGGTCATCCTCTGACTAGGCCCTGGCTTCTCTGTGTGTGGTGTGCATGTGTTGGTGTTAGATCCAGAGAACATGGCTCCCAGAAAATGTTTATTTGGATGTCCTGGAAAGGCAGTTTTATTTGGCTTTCCTGAAGACGAAATCGCCAGGCAGCAGTGGAAAGTATTTCTTTTTCCGGGTCAGAAGAAGACAAATACTTCTGTTTTGCTAATTTGGGCCAGTATGAAGCTGAATTTGCCGTCAAACTGCACTTGAACGCCGACGCCATTCCCACGGTACATGGTCGTGTTGATGAGCCAGCAGAGCAAGCGGTAAGTTAGAACTTTTCAGTGTCCTGTGTTTATTTTGTGTTAGCTATAAAAGTTATTTTAGATGGTAAGGTTGGGTGCTTGACGAAATCATCAGCTGATAGGAGAATAGCGCAAAAAAGTTAGAATTACCACCAACGTCCGAAATTAACAGCCGCCAACGGCAGATTAATTTTCTGTTTGGCGAGTAAATAGCGGGGTTATCTGCCACACGGGGCAAGCGAGTGGAATGCGCACATGGATGAGACGGAGTCAACTGAACAGAGCGTTTTCGGAGGAAGGAGGAAAAGCAAGGAAGCGGCGCAGTAAAAGACACACATCTAAGAAGCTTTCAGTGCCGGTTATCCTGTATAGGCCATCTAGGGGGGGGGCTAGAAAATAAATACGAATGAGCAAAACCGGCCGATCAACGTCCCTTTGATCGACCATTGTGATCGATAACAGAATCACACATTCACCATGACAGCCAGAGTGGCGTACTTCTCTCAACCGGAGCAGGAAATTCTCATGAGGAACCCAGACCAGTCTCATCTCCTCTAACCCAAACCTAAACCCAATAGCTTCACTATACACTATACTATTCTTTTTCTGGTTTAAAAAATAGTGTTATATTTCTGAATTTATTGAACTAAAGTAAACCAAATGGTCAGCTGAGAATGGCCTTCTATTACTATTAAACATGTGTCGCATGAAATAAGTGTGAAAGAATACATTGTTTTGGGGTCATTTGTGTTTGTATCACATCAGAAGTGTTTTGGGGGGGTGGGGGGGGTGATGCTTGTTCCTGAGGCATCCAAAGCTGCATGCAGAAGCTTCAGCGATCTTCTGTTCCCTTTTATTTTAAATTGTTAACTAACATATACAAACTTAAAAAGTATACAGTGCATACGAGTGTAAGGATTATAATATAAACTTCCTGCTGAATCATACAAACCTCATGCAGACTGTGGTCAGAGCTGCTCTTGTCAGCCAACAACATAAAAAGATTCCTGAGAATAAATCATGAGGAAAATATTAGTGTCACGCCCTGTGCCCCTGCAGCCTTGTGGGGGCGCTCAGGGCCGGTTATGGTTTTGTTTGTCCCTTGCGCTGTCCCTTGCGCTGTCCCTTGCGCTGCCCCTGGCCCACCTGTTTCTGTCTGCTCCTGCCTCGTTACCATCCTAATGTGTTGCACCTCTTTGGCCCTCTGTTTAAGTCCTGCTCCACTGGTGTGTCTTGTCGGCTCCTTGTGGGTCTGTCTGCGTGCTTCTGTGTCCTTGCCTGCATGTCGGCTCAGCATTCCTGTGTTCCTGTATTCCTGCGTTCTTGTTCCTGAAAATAAATTAGTTTGAACTCCACCTGGCTGCCTGCGTGGGTCCTTCCACCTGCACCCGTGACAATTAGCCCCTCCGACTGGTTGTGATACCAAAAAACTAACATCGTCAAAAAAAATTGTGGCCACTGGACAAAAAAGAATGATAAACAAGCCCAACTCAAAAATAATAAAGCTTTCATGGCTCAGGATACCTCCCAGTTCATATTATCCTCTTAAATAAAAGAAAATACATATAGTTATTTCAAAAACCCAATGCATCGCGTCGGGTGGCCCTTTTTCCGCCAAGCACACTTATAATGCTGTTGGAGTGCACTGATTGGCCACTCGGGTTTCTGATCCAGTTTTGCCAGATGGACACATATCGTGCTACAGCGACTTGTTCAAGCAGCTCAGTCAGTTTCAACATGTGAAAAATGACCATGTCGACAAACAAAATGATGAACTGTGTCTGAACTGTGAAAACAAATGACAATGTGCACTTAGCATTCATACATGTCAAACCTATTTGCCCAGTCAGGTGGAGCCCTGTTTGTAGTTTTACTTGATTATACTGTGACAAACTGTTCTTCACATCTATCATCCAAGCAGAGAAAGAGTGCTGTTCACTAATAAAAGGCTGTATTTACATGATATTTTCAGACAAAAACTGAAAACCTTTGTGAATTTTGCAGGTTTTTATGTGCATTATCTTATGTTGTAAAACAAACTTCTGCTGCATACCAAAATGAGCCATTTCTTACAATCTGAGACTTCAGGCATTGAAAACAACTAAATGAAGGTGTGAGTGTCTGAGCCCCTCCCAGAGTGAAGTTTATGACTCGACCTGAGACATGTTAATGATGCCACTTTTGACAGGTGTGGTTAAGTATTAAAGAGATAAACTTCATCATAAAGTAAGCAGTCACATTTTACAGAACACGTTCTACAATCTTGTGTTGTTTACAAGCAGCTTTCCAGAAAAAAAGAAACAAGCCAAAGTGTGTTAATCTGGACCTGGCAACATGATCAGCACCTGTTATCCAGTTATCTCATTGTTCTGATAACTAAATATAAAACACACCTTTACAGTTTCATATAAAACTGATGCACCACCATCAATCTCTTACAAACAAAATGTCAATTTTATGAATAGTTTTTAACTTGTTTGATTAGTGCCATGTGTTAATATATTTCCGTACTGTTTTTTTAAACAGATAATTCACTTTTGTGATGTTTTATAAAAAAAAAAATCAAGCATTATAATTGTACAAGAATCTGCTTTTTTTTATTATAAGGCATCTGAATCACACTTGAAATCCTGTAAAATTAATATAGATTTGCTGTTCATTCAACCCACCTCTGTGTCAAGATTCAGAATAGAGACTGATTTTGTTGAACACATCTAAACACAAAAAAAAAATCCCAAAATAAATCCTGACAGCCTTAAAATCAACAATTTGTTTGAAGTTATTGAATAGATGTTACCTTGGCTGAACGTGGTGGAAAACACAGCAATGAAGTCCAAGAGTTTATCGTGCGGTCAGAATTTAAATATCAGATAAAAGGAGCCAGATGTAGAATGGAGGCAGACGCAGACAGGAGCGCTGCAGGAACCACCCTCTGAGGATCGTTTCCCTGATAGGCAGTGGCTTGATTTAACAGACCGCACCCGGCATCGTTCACCCCAGTCAGTGTATGACTGGTGATTCAGCACTCAGTTCTTGATACGTTTATCTGACTCTGTGTTCTGTCTCCAGTCTGGTGTCCTGTACAGCCAGCACTCCTAACTCACTCTGCATCCCAGTCCTGGCCACCCGGCTCCTCCAAGCACTCTGGTTTCCTCCAACAGTCCGGAAATATGCATGTGAGGTTAATTAATGGCCTTACATGACCCTAATGATGTGGGACGTGCCTTCCTTACTACTGATCAGTGCTCTTTTGAGGCTGGTTTGTTCTGTGGGTGAGGTCTCTCAGTGGTGCACTGGTGGTTACTATTGTTCCTCTTCTGGTAGCTTGGGGCAAGATGCCTGTAGCTAATCACTTGACTGAACAAACCTGTATGGCAGGGCAGAGACTCTGGGTTTCCCATGCATGTCTAATGAAGGCTCACTTGCTGTTTCACCCATCTAGTGTATAATCTCTTTAACATGACACAATGCAGTGGCGTATATTAACTCAGTACAAATACTTGATTACTGTACCTAAATACATTTTTTAAAAGAATTTGTATTTTACTTCAATATAGAGCATACTTATGCTTTTACTCTATTACATTTTTCATTAAACCAGCACAATGTGTTAAGAACATGGGTGTGACTCTGAGCTGAATTTTATGCCACATGAAAAATATGAAGATTGGTTTTTACCATCTTAAAAACATAGCCAGAGTCGCCCGTCGGTGCTACGGAAGTGCTAATGCAGATTTTAACTCCTATCTGTTAGATTACTGTAATGATGGAGCAGCCAGACTTCCATTCTGCTGCTTCGATGCTGGACAGGACAGTTTATAAAAAAGATAGCTGTAATGCCTTGCTTTGTGGTCTTCCAAAAACAGAGTACCGTATTGGCCCGAATACAGGACGATATTTTTTTTCCGGAAATTGTATTCTCAAAAATGGGGTCGTACGATTAGGTTGTCGTTACACATCCACGCCGCTACATGGAGCCAAAATACTGGTGACCTGTACTGCCTCTGCTTGCATGCAGTGGTTGGACAGAGTATAAGCCTACAGCAGTGTGAGAAGAAGACTGAGCAAGAGTGGCTGGTGTTGGTTTTTCTAAGGTTCCTCTCAAACAGTGCTTCGCAAATACCTGCCTGTAAGTACTCTAATATACTTAGTTGATATTCAGGATGGAGGTGAAATTGATACTCGTGAGTTTGTCAGTTTGTTTTGAAATTTCAATGCAGATGCTACTTCCGTTAGCATGTCAGTGGCGTTTCCATTAGTAGTTAGCATTGAGCTAGCGGCTTTGATTTTAAATACTGACTTGTTTTGTTTTTAGACAGTGATGTATGTTGTGATACATCTTGTGTATTTGTTCACTTACATGTATATCTTGTTTGTTTCAGTTTTACAGTGCCTTCAGGAGAAAGTAATAAACGCTCAGACCAGCTGAAATCTCATGCTTTCTTTCTGAAGAACTGTTCTCTACATGCTAAACTGAATCCAACATTCACGGAGAGCTGAATGATTAATGTTCATTAAGTTGAATAGAACTTGAATTTGATGGTTATAAAGTTATTTACATCATCAATGCAGTTATTGAACCTTTGAGGGTACTTAATTGTTGCTTATTTTGAAAAAGAGCACATATTTTTTTATTTAATAATGCAGTAATATTTATTTCATCTCAAATCACGTGAAATGTTATCTCTGTTGTGAGTTTAGAATAATTGTATAATATCAAGTTATTTTATGAGTAACCTTAATGTCTTCAACATATTTTTATTTCCACAAAATGATATTTGAAAAATAGGGGTTGTCTTATAATTGGAGTCCCACTATATTCGGGCCAATAAGGTATGTCAAATCTACAATTAATACAGAACTCAGCTAGCTGCACCGTGCTGACAAGGACCAGGGGGTGGGCCCAAATTACTCCAATTTTAAAGTGGCTGTATTGGCATCCTTTCCACTTCAGGATGAGTGTAAGGTTCTATTATTAGTTTTTAAATGTCTTAATGGCTTTACACTGGCTTATTTTGCCGATCTGTTTTTACCTTATTAACCCTCGCGGGCCCTGAGGTCCTCTGGCAGCGGCCTATTATCGCTGCCTAAAGCCAAAACCGCAGAGACTCTGGATATTTTTGAAGAAAGATTCAAAACAAACCCTTTCCATCAAGCTTTTCACTTACCCGTTGGATTTTTCTTCCATACTTATGTATTTCATTATGTATTTTCCTTTTTTTTACTTGTAAAATTCATTTTATTAATCCTACTTCAGGCATTTTATCCAGTCTTATCTTTTAATTTTTTTTTTTTTGTAACCCCAATGTTTCCTTATCGGGGTCTTCACACTGGAGGCTGCATCTGGTTTCTTGCTGGGGGTGCTGTGCGTGAGTCCCTTTGGCCTGACTAATGGGTGGGCCTAGCCATCACTCACCATGAGGAATAGTAGATTCAGCAACCTTACCGTCTGCCGGAGGTATGAATGAATCTCTCACCACAGGTGATGCACAGCACCGCAGAATCAGATGAATGGGACCGCAACACGTCACAGCCTTTGGAGGGCATAAAGCAGCTCCGACCTCGAAGGTCACAAGGCCCCCAGCGACGGTGCATCACGACGCTGTACAGGCTCGTCCCATCAGGTGTACACGAACTGAACGCGAGAAGAAAAATAGGAGACGATCGGTGGGTGGAGCCCTGAAATTATGCAGTTCCTGGGTCACCCAGGGGTCACGAGTGACGATTGTTGGTATACATACTCAAACTACGCATGCGCGAAGGGAACATTCCAGTGCTTTAAGCACCGCCTCTGGCGGTCATCCGGGATTCATAGAACCGTCGTTACATTCGTAACTTTCGATCTTTAAGTCCATCTCATGAAAAATGGGAGCAAAACCAAAAAACAAAAGAAGTGTTGCGTTTATATTTTTGTTGAGTGTATAATCATGTCCGGTCATTTTTTTGTTAATGCAACACAGGAAGAAAGCGGCATATTTCAGACATAGTTGGAAATTGTGATTATTTGTGATTAATCATGATTAATTAAAGGTATAATACAGGATTTTCTGGAAAAGACGAAGCCAAACGTATGTTACTCACTTTTTGAACATGCGCCAGACCATCCGCCCGGCTCTCCTGCTTCTCCCAGGAAATGCGGAAGCGTGCGATCGTGATCTCTTCTTCTCCGGACGTGCACGGCTCTGTTTACAGTTTCTGCGATCGGCCTCGCTCATACATAAAGCTTGTTTTCTGAAACAGTTACAGTTTCATTATGTCAGACTCGCTATCGATAAGTACGAGCTCAGAAGCTCAGCGGGTACATGAACACTCTGAATGTGCACGTGCAAAAGGGAGAAGCTTATTGGGCGCAAGCACGTAGAACCGCCTTACGAAACCAGTTTGTCACAATGATTGACAAACAGACCACCAATTATTTAGGTGATCCACCCGGAAATCAAAATCCTATATTACACCTTTAATTTGTAAGCTGTGATTAATCTGATTAAAAATTTTAATCATTTGACAGCCCTAGTAATTACCTTACCAGGACAATCAAACACGGGATGAAGATTTTAACCAAATAAAAGAACAAGTTCTATTAGCTAACACAAGGATACTACAACAATGTCAACATTTATAGATAAAATAATTCCTTTTGCGAGTTTCACAATAAAAATAGCAATACTAAAAATATAACAAGTAGTGCAACAAGAAGTACTGATACACCTAGGTGTTCATGAAAAATAAAGTCAATAGTGCAGATGAGGTGCAAAATACTATTGGCTCTTTGCTTTTTTGTCAAAGAGCTTATGCCCCGAGGTCCCCTTTTTGGCGTTGGATATTGTGAGAAGTTAAATAAATGAATAAAAAATACCTGAAAATGCACAGTAATTAACACTTTAAAAACTTTCAAAATACCCATGCTGGGTGAAGACAACCACACAGCATCTGGGTCAGACTCACATGATTTACACAACAGCTGTAAACTACAGTTGGCTGTCATTCACCACCACCTTTGACTCTTTGCTCTCAAAGCCCTTAACAAATTATTCCCTGAATAATCTATTGTTCCCTTTTGTATATTGTCCTCAATATTTAAAGGTTCTGATCAAGGAAGAGTAACCTGTTCACATTTTTCCTTTCATCACACTTCTTCTTCTTTGATGAACTGATTGTCCTGACTTGCTGAAAACTCTTTCTGCAGGGACTGAAGTTTTTTTGCAATCTTGCTCATGGATGGGAATGCTGCTTCATGCGTCACTGTTAAAATGACATCTTTGACCACCAATTGCACCTTAAAAAGCAACATCAATTTGTGCTGTAAATACCAAAACCTTAACGTCACTTCTATAAAACAGCTCCCTGTTGAAATGCCTCAGGCAGAGACCTCCGTCTCTGTGTCGGGGGTCTGTTCCATTGGGGCTCTCCCTCCTCCTCCCTCCGTTTACTTTACAGCTCTCCATGCTCTTTTTGGTGAGCTGCTTTTAAATGTTGAAGTTTGGTGGTGATGCAATGTCTTTGTTCTTTTTCTGTCCGTCATCGCTGTCTCTCTCTCTCTCTCTCTCTCTCTCTCTCAGGGGATGGGTACAGAGTGCCGAAGTGAGCTTTTTGCACACAAGGGCCGACAGAGAGGCTGGAAAGAAGTTCAGCTTTTGAATTGTTTCAGTTACATTTCTGCTTTGAATTTTTAAATTTTGAGGTTTTAACATCACAGAGGTGTTTTAATAATTGGAATGAATGCAGAAGAATCTCAGGATAGACTCAGGACGGTGTGCTATGTTACTATCATTTGATAAAAAAAAAAGTAAAGCCATCAAAAACTATATTTGCGCTGCTATCTATATGGAGACAGACCCTGAGGGTTTCCAGAAAGCCTTGTTTGCCACTGCTGGTTGGAGCATTTTTGAAAAGTCCCACCTTGTCAGACGTTTTGAAAAATAACATTTTCAGCGGCTCTGAGCATCGTCATGTAAGCGGACACCCAGAATGCAACAAAAGCTCTGTGTTTTCAAGTGAAAACATTGTTTAAACAGGAGCTCAGTTTATCAGCTTCAAGGTTGAAGGTGTGTGTGTGTGTGTGTGTGTGTGTGTGTGTGTGTGTGTGTGTGTGTGTGTGCGTGTGTGTGTGGTCCGGGTTTTCCTGTGGTTGAGGGGACAAAATGTCCCCACAACCATAGGAAAACCAGGCACAATGTCATTTTTGGGGACATTTTTTGGGTCCCCATGAGGGGAAACAGTGTTTTCTTGACAATGTTGTTGTTACTGAGAAAAGCAAAAGTGCAAAAACATTTCTTTGAGGTTAGGCATTGTTTTGGTCTGGGTTAGGGTTTGGGTTAGGAGTTAGACATGAATGGAAGTCAATGGAAGAATGGAAGGTCCCCACAAGAATGGGAAAGCCAAAGTTCGTGTGTGTGTGTGTGTGTGTGTGTGTGTGTGTGTGTGTGTGTGTGTGTGCATTAATGTTTGTGTTTGCATGAAGGGGTGTGTGTGGCGCAGATAAATGGATAATGAACAGATTTGCAGCAGCAGTTTATTGTCTGCATAGTTTTCTAACACAAAGCATCTACAGTTAAGTACTTAAAAATAAACACACATGGTGTCTCATTGGATGAGGGCACTGAGGAGATAAAGGAAGAAGAGTGAGAAACAATATGCTCAAATATTGCTGAGGCAGTCAATGGTCACGGTTAACCACAGGACTCAGTTATCCTCACTGTCCAGCGATGGCTTGACATTAACAAAATATACATATATATTGAAGTGTAACATGGTTGTCCGGAAACTGGGCTGAAGATGCAAGACAAAGCCATGACTGGAACATAGTTTGCACATGACTTGAACATTTAGAGCCTTTTTGGCAGCTGAATTGATAAAATTATCAGAAGGTAAAAAGTCCTTAGCTGTCACAAGTGAGGAAGACTGTTAGTGCTCAATGTCTTGTTTGATCACAAATTCTGCAAATAACCCTTTGTTGCAGCATATAAACCCCCCACAATTAAAAAGCATGTTCATTACAACTCTTCATTTTTTGTTTTTTCATCAGAAGGCAACATGTCCACCTTTACTTTGGAGGGCAAATATATGACAACACAACATCAATCATATTCTTAATGATGGGACGGGGTGGGTGGATGTCATGCTTGAGATAGTGAGCCACAGTCATCTCCCAGGCATCCACGAAATAAACCTTCATTCCCTGAAACATGCTCCTGAGTATCTTGTCACGTTGCAGTGAAGGCCAGTCACTGAAAATCATTGTATGGGGCGCTGGAGACTGCTTCAGGTTTGCTGTCCGGATAATAACACGAGTATCGGGAGCTCTGGCTAGTAGTCGAACAACAGCCTTGCGGATGCTCATTATTCGACGGATGTAGTACTTGATGGGGAAAATGGTCAAATGTGCCCAGAAACCAATAACGACTACTGTGTTCTTCCCTCCAGTTACTCCATCGAGTTCATTGGCAATATAACGTAGCTCTGTCACTGGTAAAGAGGGCATACGAAGAGGAAGGCCATGGCACCGAAATGTCACAAAGATGTTTTTGGCATAGTCCAGAGCCAGGTAGGGTCCGCAATGATGCAAGTTGTGCATTTTATATACCTTGAGATCTGAAAGAGAACAGAGCAGATAAAACTTATGATTGACTATTAAATTGAAAATGTGACCTTTTCTTTCAGGGAAATTACCTGATAGTTCTGAAGAGAGGAAATCTAACCACTGCCTGACTGTAGAGTCTCCATACATGTGAACCACCTTGTCTTTGAGGCACTGGCTGATGGCAGAGGCACTATTGAGCCGTTTAACTGTGCTGCCACTCAGTGAACTCCACAGACCTTTGTAATAGTAACCAGCAGGTCCAGGTATGTCCTTGTTGGTCTTTGCTGAGAGTTGACCTATTAAAAGATGACACTGTGTTGATATATGGTTACATCATTATAAAATTAAATATTTAGATTATTTGATAATCCAATCATTTTCATATGTTTTCATCAGCACATGCATCCATTTTAGGCATTAGATTGTAATCAGGGCATATTGCCACAAACAAAAACTGAATTTACCTTTCATTTTAGGAAACACAGTGACATGAGCAGGTCCTGAAGCTGGAATACCAACATTCATGGTGACACCACTGAAGCAAAGCAAACATATCAAAATGTTTATTGTACAACACTAAAAGCCTTTCAGTGATTTGAAAACTATTTGGCAAGTTGTAGCTGTGCCTTCGTTCAGACCACTGCTGCAAAATTATCAATTGAAATTTGAGTTTTCAGAAGACTCTTGCCCAAAACGTGTTATGATTGGCCTTTCATCCATTTTCATCAGAGGTACTGTCATTTCAGTTCAGGAGTCATTGACATGTTAACTACTCACTGGTTGAAGAGTATGTCCTCCTTCGCCTTGACAGGTTTGTGGTTTGTGACAAAGTGGTTGATCCTGGCATCACAGCTCAGATTCTGTGGCTTGTAGCAGAACCACAGCTCACCTGTATTGAGGTCAGTGTAGTTACACTGTGGCTGCTGGGTTGGAGGCAGGCACCCGCTGCATATGGTAGTCTGAGTCAGCGAGCCTGATTGAAAAGTGCTGTAGAAGTCCACTCCATTAGGCTTTTCACCAACAAACCAATGCAGGAATGGGATTGCCTCACTGGGATTTACCAATGTCATCTGATTGAACATAGAACCAAAGTCATTCAGAGCCAATCACTAATGTGTTGCTAAATGAGTGAAGCAAAAAGCAATGAATGGTGATTGAATTATTACTTTCTGTCCTACACTGAAATCAATAATGGCTGTGGTATAATCTAACCAATATGACCGCATCACCATATAAATGATTTCTAGTGATGTAATTTGTTTTGCAACACAATGCAGATGTCACTGTTGAGCTCCTGCTGAATCCATCATCAGTTGGCGCTTCTGTTCATCAACCTCTGATCATGATCATTCTTGTTGTTATTGCTTGTTAAAAACAACGAGGGTGACCGTTACGGATGAAACACTCTCCGAGCACATAAACTGACATTGCACCCTGGCCCATCTGTGGCCGTCCATTTGCCAACATCACATTTTCAACTCTGCTCAGCTTATTTGGATCCACAGCCAAGTAGGTCCTAGAAAAGCATCTGGTATCAGGTAAAAACACATAATGGAAATGCCTGAAAAGTCAAGTCAAGCCGAGTAAAGGCTCGTGGAAAAGGGGCTGGTGTGATCGTTGGTATTATTGCAAATGTTATATGTGCTGTCATGAAGGTAAAGCTGACGTCACATTTGTTAGACCAGACTGAACTTATTACCTCAACCTGTGACTTTCCTTCCCAGGGTAAGAGGAACACAGCAGAGTAGGTGCCATTGAGATGATCCACCACTTGACCTGCCACACCTGCTTCAAGTGTCTGGTTGTGCAGCCGAGCCAGTAAGAAATCTCCTCCATGAGTCTTGGGACGACCCTTAAAGTCAAACATCTTGATCATGACCTCCACCTGATCCCCCACGAGCCACGATCCACCTCCTGGCCTTGGGAGAATGACAGAATTGCTGAGGGCTGCATTGCTGGTGTCATTCAGGGAAACAGGAGGTGGCACAGATGGAATATTTGGCCAAGCTATGGAATCTAAAAGAGTGTTTTCCTCATCAATCTCCTCGGGAGACAACGGTCAGAGGGTGCAGTAGTTTCGATTAGAGCCTGGATTACTGGAACCTCTTATTTTCTTGAATGGAGGCATCGGTGTTCTCTGAAACTGGCAGAACCAAAGTAGGTGTTTTCAGTTAATGGAGGCTTTTCCCTTAGTGCTTGATTTAAACACATTATTTCCGGTGGTTCTTAGATCCAACAACATCACTTAAAGTCTGACATGTCAAACAGAATCCTCAATGCTTTCTAAGTTCTCACCTCCAGAAAGTCGATGTAATAAAATATGTAGACAAACAGACTGAAGGACAGAAAGATGATGCCAGACTTCAGCAGTCCTTTCCAAGCTCTGTCCATGGTGGATTCAGTTTTCCTAGTTCATTGGATGAAAAGACATTAACAAATTTAAAAAAGGCAAACCAGAGGTACACAACAGAATGAAAAATGAAAAGTACATTTTTTTTTTTCAGAAAAGATATTCAACAGTGTTAACTGATTCCAAATGAATTTCTTCACTAATCCAGTAGAGACCACTGTGTATAGACTGAGTCATTCACTTGCAATTTCCAGATTTTATGTTTAGTTTTTACTTGCATGGACAATATGCAAATCCAAAAATTGTTCTTATAACACTGAGTATCATAATGCTTCAGATAAGTTTGCTTCATCAACTCAAGATGTAACACGATTTTTGTGTCACTGTCTTTGGTTCACTTTCCGCATTTGCCTGGTGAATGTTTGCACCCTCCAGACAATTTGCAATAAATCAACAATACAGAGAAGTTTTTTCAAGTGTGAAACAACAATTATTAAGTTTTTTAAATCCCTTGACAAAACACTTCATACACAGTAAGTTGCAGGTCTAATATGTCCTCTGCATTTGGTATACATTAGCTAACGTTAATGCTAAATAGATGCACAAGGCAGCATGTTATGGGTTATTGTTAGTGGTGGTTAAATGTTCAGCATTTTTACAGAGGGGGCTGTGTGTGTGAAGATAAGGGAAAGAAGCTGTTTTTGTTGGGAACTTGAACGATTTTGTGTTGATGCTACAGTAAAGTTTATGGGAGGATAATCAAGGACAATCAGGTGGGTTCTGCTAGGGACAGGAGCAAAGGCCCCAGAGCCAGGCCCAGGATGAGAGGATGACCAACATGGAGCCACAGAAAACATGAGGCCATCTGGTGATGGAGTCAGATGACTCATGTTGATGCAGGATGCAGGTAATAAACTATGCATGAAGGTGGGCCCTCACACAAGCTTCTTAAACCTAAACTGCCAGAGGATCGGCTCTCTGTTCCAGGACCAAGGGAGACACTGGAGGAGAAAGAATGCTCAAATTTAGGTGAAGACATTCCAGGTGTTGTTGTTGTATATAGCTGAATAAATGTAAACTTGGAGTGAGATCCGTTGGTACCTTTTTCTTTCCTCAATCAAAGAATGCACAGCAAGGATTTAGGCTTCAGCAACCACAGTCTTACACATTCCCAATAAGGATTTTCTGGACGTTGGGTCTCAATGCAGAAATTTCCTCCGTGTACCATCTTTTCTAACACTACAGATATGCTGAGTGGCAAACCCACTGTAGAGTACAGTGAGGTGTGACGAGGTTCACGAACGGTGAAGCACTCATTTATGAATATCTTCACACTGGAATAGTGAATTAACCTATATGTTATTTTGATTATGTGTGGGCCTATTCACATGTATGAAAAAATAAAGGAATCAATCAATCAATCAATCAAACCTTTATTTCAGACACAATAGGTCCATATTAAAAAAAACACGTACAAACAGATAGTTTAAAAGCTTTTCTAAACAGGTTCAAATACCAATGTGTCTCCAAAAGCTAGAAAAGTATCTCACTGAGCTCAGTCCAGGTTTGGTCAGTGCAGCTATAATGCTGTTTTCAGAGTCAGACATCCTGCACTTGCACCGGTACATCAGGTTTCACAGCACAGCAGGACAGGTGGGCACCCCTGCATTCACAAACATTTGGCTTGCGCTGCTCCATCGTGGAAACCTTAACAACATGCGCATGGCATCATTGTACGCAACGGTAACTCTGTGCATATTGCTGCTCTTATAGCGCCTCCACAGATGAGCTGTATACATCGGAGTACAGTAGGCCTTAAAAAGTCTGATCTTCACCACTGGTGTACACATTCCAAATTTGCGGATCAGCATATTGGTCTGTCCATAGAGCAAACGACACTGTCTATAAATGTCTCTATCATCCGACAGGTCTGCAGTCACGTAATGCCCCAGGTACTTGTATTCCTCAGTGACCATTAGCCTATTACCCGACAGAAAGAAGTCTGGGAAGGTCAATTTAGCGTCCTCTCTGCTCCGCACAATCATAATGGTGCTTTTCTTTGAGTTATATTTTATATCAAAGTCAGATTCTTGTAAGAACCATTTATGCTCTATTCATAAACAAAACTGCTTTTTTCATAAGGCATTTGAATCACACTCTAAATCCTCTCAAAGGAATATACATTTACTGCTCATTCAGTCCACTCATGTGACACCAGTATCAAGTTTCACAACAGAAATGAATCAACAATCAGACAATAGTGGTTGAAATTGACAAACCCCTGAGCACTCCATTTCAAAGGGGTCGGGGCAAGGGGTAGGGCTAGAAAGAGAAATGGGATTGGGCCAAAGACTCATCAAGCCTGGTGAAACCAATCGTGGATCACCATGCACACACAATTCATTAAATAGACCATTGTGATCGATACCAGAATCACAGATTCACTATGACAGCCAGAGTGGCATCCTTCTCTCAACCGGAGCAGGAAATTCTCATGAGGAGCCCACACCTGTCTCATCTCCTCTAACCCAAACCTAAACCCAAATCCAATAGCATCACAATACAGTGCAATTGAGCACACCATGTGTATGTATAAGCAGTTCTTTTTCTGGTTTAAAAATAGTGTTATGTTTCTGAATAAATAAGCTAAAATACACCAAATGGTCAGCTGAAAATGGGCTTTTATTATTGTTCAATGTGTACCACATGAAATCAGTGTGACAGAATACATTGTATTGAGGTATGTTGTGTTTTTATCACATCAGAAGTGTTGGCTTTTCGCAGAACTGGTTGTATCAAGTTGAAAGTAACAACGAGCATGTATGACAGCTATGAAGGACACTGCTGGAATTACTTCAAGATCAGGCACAGCTGCATGGACAAGCTCCAGTGATCCTCTGCTCTCTTTTATTTCAAATTGTTAACTAATGTATGCAAACTTAAAAAAGTAGGGGAGACCGGGGCATATTGTCACACTTTTTACACTCATGTCTCATGTGTATATATATATACATATATATATATATATATATATATATATATATATATATATATATATATATATATATATGTATATATTATATATATATATATATATATATATATATATATATATATATATATATGTATACACACATATATATGTGTGTGTGTGTGTGTATATATATATATATATATATATATATATATATATATATATATATATATATATATATATATATATATATATCAGTGGCGGCTGCTGGTCTTCCAAAGATCATTTTCAGCATACATTGTAATATGTGTAATCTGTTTTTAGTATGTAAATTCTATTAGCTTTCATGCCTTTTGTATGCCCTGTCAAAGTTAGACAGATCCTCAAAGCCCACTTGTGACCAGACAACACCTCCCTGAGATCGTTTCATCCAGAGGCATGGCCAGCAGTACATTTTGTTGGTGACAGCACTTCCAGTCAGCACCTCACCTTGTCAGACCAGGACAGCTGAAAGGACCTGTTACTTTTCCCCACCTTTCGGCACCAGCTCAGTCTTAGGAGTTGATCTGTTATGCAGGTTAACACCAATTTTCTCTTCGTAAGGAAGACTATCAAATGGCTTCACCAAAATCTGGTCCACAACATTCACATTGTCTGCCGTTGTGTGCAGCTTGTGAGCAGCTGGAGCTGCTGGAGGCTGGAGCGCTGTGTGAGAGAAGGGGAGAAGCTCCACAGCTGCTCGTCGAGGACAGAAACTACAGAGTGACCGAAACGAGTCTCCAAACACAACGCTAGTCGTTTTTCACAAACGCAAAGTCTCCAAGGATCACTAAAGCCTCCGAATCAACTCAGAACAACAATGAAAAACTTCAGAAGCACTTTGGTGCATTTTTTTTACTTCAAGGTCGCTGATTTGCTCATTTCGCTGTCAATCAAGCTTCAGACAGATCATCCAATCACCACACAGAAGCTCAGCGTCCAGGCCAGCCCACTGCCCCATAGACCCCCAGAGACGCTGAGCGTCCGTGGGCGGGACCAGCCCAGCATTTTATCCAATGAGCGTCCAGTTTCACTGCAGCAGAACAACCCACTCTAGCTTCCGCATAGACGCTCAGCGTCCGGCTGTTTAAAGCGCCGCGCTGCTGCGAGGAGGAGTGAGAAAAAAGCCGAGTCAATTACTTGAGATAAGTAGCCGATTCTGAACAAAAGATGAACGTGTTGTAGCGCATATTTAGTGAATGAAATGTTCACACAACAGTAAATATTGGACCACTTATTTTTTGACATTTTAGGGGAAGTTGAGCTTCCCTTGCAGTCTTAGAGCAATCGCCATTGATATATATATATATATATATATATATATATATATATATATATATATATATATATATATATATATATATGTATACATATATACATATATATATTGGAATCAAACCATAATATGAAAAAAATATGTACCAGATGAAAGACCAAAGTCTCAGGTATATATTTTGTATTCATGTCGTTTCATATCTTGTTTCAGTGCAGAGTTATAAGCAGTCTAATGGAGATTTGTCACACAAGTTGTCACACCATGTGGGGTAAGATGTCACACTGGATTTTGCAACCAGGAAAAAATGATTGCTGTTATTTTTTTTTTTTCAAAGTGAATAAATGAGAATAATTACTTTTATTACTCATGAAATCACATTAAATATTATGCAACATGCATTGCGAAACTGACACTTGAACTGGTCCCCGAACATAAGAAAATCTCACTCGTCACACTCCTCTTCTGAGTTGCAGTTTTGGCATAGCTTATGCAGATTGAATTGCCTGCCATGCATCTTATGAAATGACAAGAAATAAAACGAAATATTATGAAACATGCATTATGAAACTGTCATTTAAACTGGTCCTGGAACAAAACAAAACCTCAAACAACACCTGAGCTCACTAGTCAGACTCCTCATCTGAGTTGCAGTTTTGGCATATGTAGACTGAATTGCCAGGGGTGCATTCTTCATGTGCCCATCCTTTGCATATCATGCACTGCACCCATGTTTCTCCTGGGCGGCTATCTCTAAATGGTTCTATGCAGACCAGGCACAGGGACTCATTTTCTTCCGATGAGGAGTCATCTGGAGTTTCTCTTTTTGTATCTGCCCTCTGTTTCTTCCCTGTGCTTTGCTTCTTTGGCATTTTATGTTTGGTGGCCTCGCCTTTCTTTTTGAACAGTCTTTTCTTCCCTTGTACCTGCCTTTCAGCTTCAAGTGCCTCCTGCACAGGTGTGTCAGTGAGAATAGAAGTTTTTCTCTTCTTTTTCTGCTGGGTAACTTTTTTTCTTGAACCAACCTTTGGGTAAGGTCTTACATCCTCTGGAGCAGGGGTCACCAACCCTGTTCCTGGAGAGCCCCTATCCAGCATGTTTTAGTTATCTCCCTGATTCAATGCACCTGAATCTAATTATTCTCTAATCACCAAGCATAGAGCAAAGCCCAGTAACGAGCCTGTTGATGCCAGCAGGTGTGTTGAAACAGGGAAAGAAGGAAAACATGCTGGATAGGGGCTCTCCAGGAACAGGGTTGGTGACCCCTGCTCTGGAGTAAGTGTGTTGGTGGAGGAGGCTGGGTCACTAGGGCCTGGAATAGCTTCTTGGTGGGTGCCTGAGTCTGGAGTAGCTGGGCCAGTGCTGGGTCCAGGAATGGCTGGGTTGGTGCTTGATGGGTCAGTGCTGGGGCCTGGAGAAGATGGTTCCATTTCGGAGCCTGGAATGGCTGGGTTAGTGCTTGGGCTTGGTAGAGCTGGGTCCTGGTAGGGGCGATCTGAGATGTAAGATGGCGCATATTCTGTCTCCAAGAACACATCCCTGTTTTAAGGCTGAACCCCTGTTGCCCGAAAGCCGGCCTGAATATTAAGTGGGGTTGCAGCCAGGGGATAAGCAGTTGCTACAATCCCAGAGATGTCATAGATGCTGAGTGTTTTCCCTGGGTTGTTCCTCATCCAGGAATCAGAGACAGAGTTTACATGCTTTTCAAATGGCCCGTAAACACTTCTGTCTGAAGGCTGCAGCCTGTGTGAGCAGTGGGGTGGGAAGGACAACGTGATGATGCCATTTTCTTTGGCAATATTCAGCCCATCAATAGATAGATGTGAGCAGTGGTTATCCAGAAGGAGTAAGCAGGGCTTCTCCTTTGAACACTTGGCATGTTCCACAAAATGCTTGAGGAAATCAACAAAGTGTGGTTCTTTCATCCACCCTGTGGGACTTGCTCCTCCTTTGCAGCCTGGTGGCCCATTGTTGATGAAATGATCACGAAAGTGCACCCGAGGAAATATGAAATAGGGGGGGATGCTGTTCCCTGTGGCTGAGATTGCGCAGGCAAGGGTCACCAGGGTACTCCTTTCCCCAGATGTCAGTGACCCCACCTGCTTGAAGCCACGCCTGGCTACCAATCGGTCTGGTTTCTGTCCTGTTGTCACTCCAGTTTCATCCATGTTCCAGATATCTCCTGGTCCCAGGGAATGTCTGGTTAACATTTTCTCCAGATTCTCAAAAAAGACTTCATATTCTCCTTGTTAAAGGCACAAGCTCTGGCAAGGCTAGTTGCCTCTGGTTTTCTAAGAGAAAGTGATGCCTTTTTTATTATAAGGCATCTGAATCACACTTGAAATCCTGTAAAATTAATACAGATTTGTTGTTCATTCAACCCACCTCTGTGACCCCACTGTCAAGATTCAGAATAGACATTGATTTTGTTGAATACATCTAAACACAAAAAAAAAAAAAAAAAAAAAAAATCCCAAAATAAAACCTGACAGCCTTAAAATCAACAATTTGTTTCAAGTTCTTGAAGAGAAAAAGAATACAGGTTGTGTTACCTTGGTGGGGCGTAGGGGAAAACAAAGCGATGAAGTCCAAAAGTTTATCGTGCTGATAGAATTTAAATATCAGATAAAATCTTCTGGGGCACTGGTGGTTACTATTGTTCCTCTTCTTCATCACCACGCCCCTCCCCAAGGGACGTGATGAGGGGCGTGGTGATGTGCCAACACACAGCCAGGATTGGTCCACAGGTTTCAGTTTTGTCTCAGTGGATTGGCTGGTGCCAAGAGGAGTACCAATAGCGAAGCCCGTAAGTGGCATGAATACACTCGTAGAACTGGAGTTACATTAAGTGACTACTAAATCTTCTGATGCACTGGTGGTTACTATTGTTCCTCTTCTGGTAGCTTGGGGCAAGATGCCTGTATTATTAGCTCATCATTTGACTGAACAAACCTGTATGACTGGACAGAGGCTCTGGTTTCCCATACATGTCGAATGACAGCTCACTTGCTGTTTCATCCATCTAGTGTATATTCTCTTTAACATGACGCAATGCAGTGGCGTATATTAACTCAGTACAAATTTTTGATTACTGTGCCTAAATACATTTTTAAAAAGAATTTGTATTTTACTTGAATATAGAGCATACTTTTTTTTTCTCCTGTCCTGTTCAGCAGCTGGGGCGTGCAATATTGTATGACTGGAGCCTTGTACTGTCCAAACAGATTTTACTGTTAGCAGCAGGAGGAGATTGATTGATTTTATAGAGCATACTTTTACTTACCTGTCAATCAAAAAGAAAGGAGCATACTGTGAATTATGAAGCATACTGTTTGCCACTTTTTTTATCAGTTATAACAACAAGTGGATTTCTCATAAACCAGGGTAATCTCTTCCAAACCATAAATAAACAAAATATAAAGACCAGTTTCTCAAAATTTGTCCGTGGTATGAATCCTGCCTTTGCTTTACTTGGTTGCTCCAAGAATCCTTAGTATAAAAACTCGGTGGATTAACAATGAAAGGGAGGGAAACAACATACACTTATTCAATGACAGTCAAGCCTGACCTGCATTGTGTTTGTGATTCAGACTGAGTTTGCATTGGGCAGAGAAATCTACCACCCATACCTTTGCCTTTCATCACATTCCATACTCAAACACCTAAACTACTTCACAGCCATGTACCCCAGAACATCATGCACTGTACAAAACCTTTGGTAAGTGGTCTCTGTTGTTCATATTATAATTCAAGACAGTGTGCTACAAAGTTCATTTGGAGTGGATTAATTATCAACCTAACCTCACTGACAGCCACACTCAATGCGTGAGACTTGATTGCTGTTGCAGTTCTTTTTGACTTGGCACTTGGTGTGGTGTGGACGGTTGTTGGCAAAGCGATTGTTCCTGTTGAGCTTGCTTCACACTCACATAAGAGTTAGTCAAGTCTTTTGTGAGTTTCACCAGGAAGTCCACCCGTCTGTCCTTCTCCACGGTGCATGCCTGACGCAGAACATAAGCATTCAGCGCTGCAATGTCTATCATGATGAACACGGCGACTGGCCAGCGCTGTGTTCCTCTGCGGACAGTGTACTCCCGCATCATCTAATCCAGGGGTGTCCAACCTTTTTGGACCCAAGATCTATTTTTCAAATTGCAAAGCCCTCGGGATCGGGGAGGGGGGGTTGGGATGGTTTGAAGGATGTATCAGTCCAGAGCCAACATCACAAACCCACGCACATCTACACTGAGTCACAACAGTTTAACTCCCTCTCTCAAACACATACACATTCCTCTCAACACAGTTGCCAGTTGCACATGACATTTAGCCATAAATGAGAAATATGAAACAAAATAATCACTTCCTCTCAGTTGCCATAGTTATGTGTGCCCCCCCTCTTACACACACACACACACACACACATGCACGCATGCGCACACACACACGCACACGCACACAGTCTTGTATTTCTATCCTTGTGGGGACCTTCCATTGACTCCCATTCATGTCCAGCCCCTAACCCTGACCCTTACCCTAACCCTAACCCACACCACAACAAAGCCTAACCCTAAAGAAATGTTTTTGCACTTTTACTTTTTTCAGTAACAACAACATGGTCAAGAAAACACTGTTTCTCCTACTTAGGACCGGAAAAAGGTCCCCACAAGGCACGTCGTTTCACGTTTTGCTATCCTTGTGGGGACATTTGGCCCCAACAAGGATAGAAATACGAGAACGCACGCACACACACACACACACACACACACACATACACACACACACACACACACACACACACACACGATGAGCAACAACAGCCAAAATGAACAACAACAGCTATAACTTGGCTTTGATTATTAATATGAATCAAACAGAAAAAAACAGTTCTGAAACAAGTGGAATCACAATCTCTCAGTTGCATAGCAGTCTGTGCTGTAGTCTGTGGGTGTGTAGTCTGTGCTGCAAAGCCACTCTGCTCCACACAAGAATCAGCCATAGCCAAACCTGGCTTTACTTATTAATATGAACCAAACAGAATAAAAAGAACTGTGAAAAAAGGAAATCGCTTTTTACCTGGGAGACCTGGTCCTGGCACTGGATGGGCGGGCTGGCTTAGTGGGAGACCTGGCACTGGGAGGAGGCAGCGAGCTTGACGTAGTCCGGAGTGCAAGGCGCAGGCAGGCTGCAAGGTGGTCATCAGTCATTTGTGATCTGTTCTTGGACTTGATGATTTTCATGTGTAAGAAAGCCGACTCGCATAAATAGGTGGATCCGAAAAGAGCTGTCAGGTTAAGGGCACATCTTATTAGATTGGGGTATTTCTCCTCCAACAGAAGTTTCCAGAATGATCCATTCTTTCCAGGGGGGGCGGAAGAAGATGTAGCTTTGATCACAATGTCATTTTGCAAAGTCAGAACTTCATTCTCAACTGCTGAGCTGTCCAAGTCAAAAAGTGATTCGAGTTTTGTTGCGACGTTACCAACATCAATAGTTGAGCCAAATGGATGACACATGTATATGGCTACAGGCTCGATGGATGCAAAGTCTGTCAAACGCCTCTCAAATTCTGACAAGACGTCTCGAACATGTTCGTCATATGGGGCACTGATATGTTGGGTCACACTTTTGTCTTGCCGTTGTAGTTCAGCTTTCATGTGTGGGAAGTTCTGAAGATTGCCACTCTGTAGCCTGCCTGACATAAGCTGGAGCTTGCATTTGAATGTGTTCACAGAACTTATCATACTGATTACATTTTTAGCCTTGCCCTGCAACTCCAAATTCAACTCGTTGAGTTCGCCAGTGAGATCAGTGAGAAAAGATAAATCCAAAAGCTACTGCTGGTCCTCTAACTTTGCATGGTAGTCCGCGTGTTTAGAAAGCTTCAGGAACTCCTTGATTTCAGGCAAGAGCTCCATAAATCTGTCCAGAAACTTTCCTCTGCTCAACCACCTAACGTCCGTGTGAAGCAACAGGTCGGTGTGCTCAGCATCGTTTTCCTCCAAGTGCACACGGAAAAGCCTTCTCTGCAGACTCCTGGCTCGAACTGAACACACAACCTTCATGCAGATATCCATCACGTCCTTCATTTGTACTATCTTCCCACACAGTGCTTGCTGGTGAATGACACAATGGTAATTCAGAATATCGGGAAAAGATTCATGTCGTTTGCAATGTGCAATAAAGCCATTTGTGCGGCCACTCATTGCAGGCGCCCCATCTGTTGTAATGGAAATCAGCTTGAAGAGGGGCAGTTTTGTCTGAGAAACAAATGCCATGAAAGCATTAAAAATATCTTCACCACTGGTGTGGCCTTTTAATGGCAAAATGGTCAGAAGCTCTTCTCTGGCGCTCATGTCTCCAAAAACCATCCTGATGAACACACATAACATCCACCATATCTGTCGACTCGTCAAATTGCAAAAAATAACATTCACAAGCTTCGATATCCTTCCTGAGTTGCTCCTTCATATCCGCAGCCATAACTTCACATCGCCGTGTAGTGGTATTGCAAGACATTTGCACACTTTGGATCGCATTCACAATTTCGGCTTTTTTTTTTAAAGTCGGCAAATAGGCTGTCCGCAGCCTCCAGAAAGCCTTCCTTCCACGCCTCACCGTCGCTGAATGGCTTCTTGTGTTTAGCTAGGACGTGACTCACCTGGAAAGAAACAGCAGTCGTGGCCTGAAACTGTGCAAGGTGTTTCGTGAAAGATCCCTGCCTTCCAGCGAGCTGTTTCTTCAGTTTCTCCAGTTGTGTGGCGCGTGAGGCCGATTTTGGAGGGAACTCCTTCTCATACGTTTTGGCGTGCATCGACTGGTAATGTTGCTCCAAATTACCCTTCTTTGCCAATGCCACCGTTTTTGTGCAGATCAAACACCCAGAATTGTATAAAACAAAAAAGTAATCCTCCTCCCATTTCGGGTGAAAATGATAGTTTTTGGCTCGTTTCGCTGAAGTCTCCGCCATATTGACACTGCCGCTGAGTCAGGTGACAAGAAATTCCCATCATGCATAAACCTCTCTGTCTCTCTCACACACACACACACACACACACACACACACACACACACACACACACACACACACACACACACACACACACACACACACAACCACTCATCCCAAAACCAAACACACTCACATTCTGACACACTCACACACTCACACTCACACGCTAGCAAGCACGTGCGCACACACACACACACACACACACACACACACACACACACACACACACACACACACACATACATACATACACACACACACACACACACATACACACACACACACACACACACACACACACACACACACACACACACACACACACACACACACACGAATAAGCTCAATTATTAGCAAATGCGGAGGGTAAATTACAACAAAATGCTCTCAAACTATGTTCCCCTCTTCTATACTGTATCATTTAAATTTTTTGACAAGGTCCCAACAGTCCTGCTCCGTGCACGCGCGTGCGCGGGGGGGGCTGGATATGAATGAATGTATAGAGGGAATGACCACTCTTTGCTTATTATTAAAAGTGGAGATGAATGTAAACACAGGAATGAAGGGAAACTGCACAAAGTCTCGTTTGACTACACAAGATTTGGAAGAGTGAGGAACCGAGTCTCTGATGAGGAATCAGAGTGACACCACACACAAGAATATCAGGAGAGGAAACTCTGGTGCGATCTGTCTTCTGTTGTCTTCTAGTGTATGGTCTCTCAATCAGGGTAGATTGAAAAAATCCTATAGTGTACTGGCCTTTGGAGTTGATTGAACTAATTCAGATCAGCTGCTCTCGAACCAAACTTGGAGTTCAGGGTGAGACTCAGAGTTAGTTGAACCTCCTGTCTGGAATATCCCTCTTGTCTAAGCTGGAAGTAAATTTCAACATTGTTTTTCCCTTAACTGCCTGATGTAAGCTAACTTCAGCATCGTCTCGCTGAAGCTGTGTCAGTGCCTAACATAATACCTTTTTAGGCCACTGCTAAAATGAGTTCAGACAGCGCTGTATATTTGTAAGGACTGACTTTACATGATCTTTTGCAGTGAGTCAAGGCAGACTAAACCCCAGACTTGAAGCATAACATCACAGGAGACAAAAGAATGACAAGGCGTCTTTTGGATGGAGATTCATGACCCAACAGAAAGTAAGTGTTTGCTTTAAACCCTGTTGAATCTCAAATTCAACACAATACATAAGTACTGTTTTGAATTTGAGATTTGATAATGTCGATGATGTCTTGTGTCAAAACCCCCAAATCACATTCAGCTTGAGTCATTCATTTCCTTTTTCAGTTTTTGGTAGTTTTTGCTCCGTTTTTAATCTGTTGGTTTGTTTTTTGTCAATTGTGGTCGGGTTCTCTCACATGTCTCTCACATTCCTAATCAGAGGTGTGTCAGTACACTGTGTCAGTGTAGATTCAAACACAGGAAGTGCTTTAAAGTGACCTGAAACAACGCTTACTTACTGTTTCTGTATCTGACTGAGATTCAGTACAGCGTGTGTGTGTTTGCATGATCATGGTGTGTGAGGCCAGTGTTTGGCATATGAGGACAACAGTGAGAACCAATACTTTAGTACAGAGACCTGTGTGTGGCGCAGTAATGGTTTTTAAGGACAGAGCGAAATATACAAGGCCATACAGTAAAATACAGTATGTCACATCACTTTTGCATGATTTTAAATCTTGGTTTATGACAGAAGCAGCTATATAGAATCAAATTTCACTGTTTTCATCAAGTAATGCCTCTTGTCATTTAGGAAAAACAGTAAGTATTGTGAATCTGTCTAGTAATGTTGAAATAATATTTGATGAGTGAGTTAACAGATCTTGTCAGTTTGATTATTTTCCTCAAGATCAACATTTTTAAAAATCATAATTTCAAATTTTGGAACAGATTCTGGAATGTCAGCATTTAATATATTTTGAAAGATGATTCAACATGTTTTTTACGATTAATTTTTGCTCAGTGTTCAACCTGTTGGTTGGTATTTGGTTAATTTTCATGTCAGTTTCAGTAATAGCAGCAGTTTCAGTTTTTGGTAGTTTTTGCTCCGTTTTTAATCTGTTGGTTTGTTTTTTGTCAATTGTGGTTAGGTTTTCCACACGGCAGGCGTGTCTCTCACATTCCTAATCAGAGGTGTGTCAGTACACTGTGTCAGTGTAGATTCAAACAGGAAGTGCTTTAACGTGACCTGAAACAACGCTTACTCACTGCTTCTGTATATGACTGAGATTCAGTATGGCATGTGTGTGTTTCTTTGTGTTTGCATGATCATGGTGTGTGAGGCCAGTGTTTGGCATATGAGGACAACAGTGAGAATCAATACTTTAGTACAGAGACCTGCCTGTGTGTGTCTGTGTGTGGCACAGTAATGGTTTATAAGGACAGAGTAGGACTGTGCAGTATACACAGTATGATGGTAGAAGGGATATAAATTTGGCCACGGTAGAGATTTGCGCTCTGCCGTCATCTCACCTGATATAATTTAACTTCTACTACGTAAATAAAATGTGTGGATTCTGTGAACAGATTCTGGAATGTCAGTATTTAACATATTTCGAAAGATATTCAGATGGCATGTGTGTTTTTTTTTTTTTTTTTTCTGTGTGTGTGTATGCATGATCATGGTGTCCGAGTCCACTGTTTGGCATATGAGGGCAACAGTGAGAACCAATACTTTAGTGCAGAGACCTGTGTGTTTCTTCTAAACCTGTCTGATCTATGTCTGCTTTCATTGAGCTAACTGATGTTGGAAAGTTGTGTTTATCGAACCTGCTGTCTGGTCTTCCTGTCCTCAATATTTTCAAACATATTTACAGTAAAAATTGCAAACTTTAAATAATCAATATATTGCATTACACAATTGAACAACATATAATATTCAATAAATTGCCTGCACTATGCTCTTCTGTTACACTCTTTTCAGGCAGAAACTGGGACAGTCCTGAAGCTGACGAGAACGTGGACACTCCTGAAGCAGATCAAGTCCTCCCTGTGCACAATGGTATGGTCAAGTTGAATTTTAATACTCATCAAGTTTATACTATCCAGTCATCATAATCAGATCAACATGTAAGGACAGAGACAAAGTTAAACGTTTTTACAATGAGAAGAAGTGGAAAAGTCAACATAAACATAAACAAAACGTACAACCTTTTGCAGTGCAAGCAGTTTTACAGATGTATGTGTACAGGAAGTATGTCATCTTTTTTTGCAACTGGTAAACAGCTGAGTGGCAAACAAAACTCCCATCCCATTCTCATGGTTAGCCATTAATATCCAGTTTAAATAAAAATGTAGACAGCCATACTAACAATTATGTCATCTTGTTTGTTTTCAGTACGCAAAGGCAGAAGAAGAAGGCCGTGGACCAAAGTGGAGGAAAATGCTGTGCTGAGAGTCTCACAGGCCCAGTTTACATGGGTGTTTTTTCAATCCGATTGTAAACAGTCATATTAAATGCGTTTGTATACATGTACGGCATACAAAGCGATCCGCGATGAATCCTCGTTTACAAGGACCCTGTGAAGTGGATTATACAGCATCCTGTGACATGCGCACAAAGTCTCGGGAGGAACTTTCAGGTCTTCCTCTCTGCAGCAGCAGTCCTCAGCGCCGAGTGGAGAGTTTTTATCGGCTGATATCTGCTCAAATAATGTCTCAACATCTCCATGATATGCTGCTGAAGGAGCGGCTGCTCCCCTGGCCGGAGCACCGCCGCGCCGACCAGCACATCTTGGTGTGTGCTCTGCTCCGCATACCGATGTTTCAAATTAACTGGTGCCTGTGTTAACTTGTGACCAATAGATGATTGAAACTTGTAGTCGTTCTGGCGAACGTCGGTTATCTACAGTTCCACTGAATGTATACATTGAAAGTCCTTTGTGAGTCTTTGACAACTGCTGTTATCAGCATGTGTTTACACAGACCTCTGTCGTCATTCGTTAACACGGGAACCAGTTTATCCATAACACCGGCCGGGCGATCGCTCGTATTCTGCTATGGAGCTCTTTGAACAACTCGCTTTTGCGCGACTTGCTTCCATGTCACCTCTCCAGTGATTTTTCTCTCTGGGTTTTTATTTAAAAAAGCATTTTTCAACCACCGACGAGTTCTTCTGCTTGTTTTTGACTGTCCTGCTTCCCGTTTACTGCGCACGTCATCACGTCATTACGTACGAGGGAACGCATGCACGGAACAAATTTTCCAAACAAAGAACAAAGTTCCCTGTTTAATCTGCTCCACTGTCAGGCGGCATTTATATGAGACACGGAGCGGATTATCGATCGGTGTAGACCTCCTTGTACAATCGGCTCCGAAATACAATCCGCTGCGAGTGAAGCGGATCCACTCGGAGTTTACATGACGCATTTACAATCCGCTCCGCCATATAAGCCAATTATACGTGGCCCATGTCAACGTGCCTACATAAAGAAAGGCCTTTTGGCATCGAAGAAGGAGTGTTTGGTTTGCAAAGAATGTGAGCAGCCAGCACTGAAGAATAGAATGTGCCAGAACATTAGAGACTATGTGAGAAATGGGGGGCTGACTTTAGCCCCTTTTCCACTGCGCAGCTGGTTACGGTACGGTTCGGGTCTGGTGGGATCAGGTCGGTTAAAGCGTACCAGGCACAAATCACGTGTCGCGTTTCCATTTGCGGGGTTACGGCTGTAATGTAGGCGGGGTTATGAGTGTGTGCGTCACCACACAGGATGTGACGCTTGCAAAGGTGGGAGAAATTGGGGAAGAGTTTTGCGGAGACCCGCAATTGTCCACAGAAGAAGAATTTTGCGGAGCAGTATGGACGACATCATTGGCGTCGTGTTTTTACTCTGTGCGTTGTACTACCTGGCTAAAACAAGACAGGCTGTATTAGAAAGAAGGGTCCATGAGGCTCGGAGAGATGCTGCAATTAAAAGGAAAAGAGTAGCGGACATGATCAGGCGGATGGCGGAGAGTTCAGACGAGGAGGCAAGCACAGAGTCCAGCATCGGCTCCAGCACCGACTCCAGCACCGGCTCCAGCACCGGCTCCAGCTTTGAGGAGAGATGCGAGCAGGAGAGGCGCGAGCGGAAAAGACTCATCCTGCGAAGAGCGCACTGGGAAAGAGAGCAATGCAGAAGAAGGCAACACAACAGGGTAAGCCCATGGAGCATGTTTCATCCCCCACCGCGTGTCCTGTCCGTCCACAGAATCCCTTGTGAACTCGCACAAGTTGTGATACATCCTTAGCCGTTCCTTTTTTGTGTGTGTTTTTGCTTTTTGGCGAACCCATATTAACTTCGCCTACATACCAGCATTAATACCCCAATGGAAAATGAAAACATATTTCAAGCTTAGTCCGTCTGGTTAACTCAGCAGGGAAACGCGGTGGTACTAATAATGTGTATCATTGAACTCATATTTTAGACATGTACGAATCAAGTCCTGGTGTAGATGGACTATTCCTGTTCCTCATGTAGCTTCAGTAGTGAGAAAGGGAAGTTTAAATTAATTTATCTGTTCTGACCCAAAGTACCGTCCAGTACTGCAACTATAAAAACAAGATTTAACTAAATATGACATTAAATGTGCTCGCAAAAAAGCTTGATTTGCTTTTATATATGTCAAAATCTGACTTAAATACACTCACTGACAAAATAAAAGTGCTAAACAGGTTTCTCATTTTGGAAACATTTACAATTAATCAATTTGCTTCTGTCTTGCTCATGTGAACACTGTAGAGGTTTCTGTCCTATGTACAGCTTAACTATTCCATGTTCCTCTGTCATTTTGCTGACATCACACATGTCAGTGGAATAAATACACACAAACACACATAAAAACACAAAGGAGTGGCACAAATAGCATCAGATATTGCTTATGAACTACAAACTTCAGTCTACAGGAACATATGACTTGGTTTATGTCCACTTCAATTTCAAGCTTCTGGTTTCTCGTCTGATAAACACATTTCATCTGAGGGTGAATAGGAAATGCAACGGAATGGAAAAGAAAACGGTGTTTGGAGCTCTCAACTGGCTGTCACTTGCATCTAACTGTGTGAATCTGCTGTTGTCTCCCAGGTGATCCAGGCAGTGCTGCAACGTCGACGCCGCAGGCCCACCACTTGGGCTTTCAGCCGAAGCAGCGACTGGTGGGACGTCATTGTGCCTGGCTTCACAACCGCTCAGTGGGCCCTCAACTTTCGGGTGTCAGAAGACACTTTTCAACACTTGTGTGAAAAGGTGCGTCCGGCTGTGGAGAAACAAAACACCACCTTCCGCGCATGTGTCCCGCTGAGGAAAAGGGTTGCTGTTGCATTGTGGAAGCTGGCGACCAACTCTGAGTACCGGAGCATCAGCCACCTTTTCGGTGTCAGCATCACCACTGTGTGCCGCTGCGTGCAGGACTTCTGTGATGCTGCGCGTGAGCTGTTGGTCCTGGAGCTCATAAAGTCTCCCGACCTGCACACCCTGCAAGAAATGTCAGCGTACTTCCACAGCCGGTGGGGGCTCCCGCAGTGTGTGGGTGCTATTGATGGGTCATATATTCCCATTATAGCACCACAAGACTTCCACTGCGATTATTTCAATCGCAAGGGCTGGCACTCCATCATCCTCCAGGTGGTTGTAGATGGGAGAGGTCTCTTCTGGAGTGTGTCAGCTGGGATCCCTGGCAGTGTGCACGACGCGCGTGTACTCAGACTGTCCTCCTTCCAGGAACTGGTGGATCACGGCAGCCTGTTCCCCACACGCACCAGAGACATCGGTGGGGTGGATGTGGGCTACTACATCCTGGGAGACTCTGCCTACCCACTGCAGAGGTGGCTGATGAAACCGTTCCTGGACACCAGGCGGCTGACAGCAGGTCAGCAGCTGTTAAATCGGAAGATCTCCAGGGCCCGGGTGGTGGTGGAGAACGCCTTCGGAAGGCTGAAGGGCAGGTGGCGCTGCCTTTTGAAGCGTAATAACAGTGACCTCACTCTAGTAAAGTCAATGGTGTTGGCATGTTGTGCTCTGCACAACCTCTGTGAGAGCCACGGTGAGGACTTCAACACTGAGTGGAACCTCACTGTGCAGGCTGGTGCTGCAGCAGAGCCTGAGGTGACCCTGGGCCAGATTGCAGATGAAGACGGAAAAGATGTGAGGGAGGCACTGATGCTTCACCTCAGCTCATAAAGTGTATATACATTGTGATGCGTGTGTGTGTGTTGAACCCTTCCGCTGTGTCACTTGAAAGACGTGTTTTCTGTCTGTGCATTATAATAAGTGTGACACATTGATCCTTTGTCTCCTCGTTGTCTCTCTGCACGACACAAAAACAATGGATGACACAGGTCATAACAGCTCCAAAAACGTCACATACCTGTTTCTGGATTGGTACGCATTGCAGGGACACAGCTGCCACTGCAAGGAGTGACTGCAGATGTTGTCAATCATCAAACATTTCCACTGCACCATCCCTCACTTGCAACATATGGATTCAAAAAAACTTTCTCCTCAGATGAGGTTCAGCAGCAGCTGCGGCGTAACATGAGGCACAGGTGACCTCCTGCAATCGACCGGTTAACCACCATTTTGCCCCTCTACAACTAGCATGCCTGCTACTTTTCCTACCACTTATGTGACTCATATTTTCAGACAGACGTGGCATTCTGAAGGCGGCATGTGCTAACGCCGAATAATAAATATATATGGGGTGTGGGAATGTGACCTAAAAACAAAAGTTCAGTGCTTCTCTGAAACACACAGACCAAAAGCTGTGGAATAAGTTCTTATAATAATTTATGCAATTTAAAAAGCACCTTTCAACACACCAGTGTGAACAGGCAGCGCTGAGTGTTTACAGGTTATTATTTCTGAAGCTCTCTCCGGTGCAAAGGTTCCACATTGGGGTTCCAGCGGAGGTGACTTACCACTGGTGGTTGGATGTGCACATCTGTTGGTGCAGCGCTGCAGAAACTAGTCAAGCAGACACTTTTGCTTTCACTTTTGCAGCCTACCAAATACCTGAGTGAGAAAAAAATCACATGACAAATTGTGTCATCAGGCTCACTGTGCGTGTGTAGACCCAAAACAAGAGTCTGCAG
Source organism: Salarias fasciatus (assembly GCF_902148845.1). Classification (NCBI taxonomy): domain Eukaryota; kingdom Metazoa; phylum Chordata; class Actinopteri; order Blenniiformes; family Blenniidae; genus Salarias; species Salarias fasciatus. The sequence goes on along the minus strand of NC_043761.1, from coordinate 21,844,663 downwards.
ACATTGACAGGGTTCACACACAACTTTTATTGCTCTCAGACAACTACTCCCTCAGCGCAGTGTCACGCAGGGCTGCCGGGCCCTGTGTCAGTGCAGACACACCCTGTGCAAATATTCTTTAGAAGAATTGGTTGTGGTCTTGGAGCTCCGCAGTCACTCGGGCTTCCTTCTGCCTGGCAGTTTCAGCCTGGGCCTCAAGAAACTGCAGGTGCAGAAGCCACTCTTCCTTTCTGTCCTGGTAGCGGGCACGGCGGTCCTCCCGGCGGGCACGCCGCTCCTCCTGGCGGGCTTGCATATCCTCACGGCGGAGACGCAGCTCCTCCTGGTGGGCACGGTCATGGCGCTCCAGCTCCTCCCGCAGAAGGTCGTGGTTGAGCTGTGCCAACCTTGTGTCATTGGCTTGGAGCTCTCGGAGGACCATCGACAGCTCACTCTGATGGTCCCGCCGCCTCCGTGCTGCAAAACGAAAGAGGGACAGAGAACGTTGAAGCACGGCCATTGCCTGACTCTTCTGTAAAGGATTCACCATATTGTGGTCACTCTTTCACCAATGGTTCCCCGAAAACATGGCCTGGGAGAATCCAAACGTGCTGTTTTTTTCTTTTCTCATCGAAACCTTTAGTGTGTGAGTGTTGCTTCCTCTGCGAACACTGACGTGTTGTCCTGTCTGGACATCTCTCTCGGTTTGCTCTCATACTATACAGCGAAATTGCATCCATCTGTACAACTGGCCCCAATTAAAGACCCCCACGGACTCCTGTCACAAGATGTCAGTGTAGTTGACACATTTAATCACTGGCATGGTTTTGTCTTTCAGTAGTTACTTCAGGGGCTTTGTCACTTACAGCCAATCTATTTATAGTTTTTATATTTGGCAAATGTTCCCCTTTTGGATTACAATGAGCTCCCAGTGCAGTGTCACACCTAACTCGTCATTTAAAGCTAGGGTTGGCGATTTGAATGAGATACATTTTTTTAAATACTGGTTAAAATGATCTTTATGACCCGATGGGAAGCAATTCATAGCGTGTTTTTCAAGTAGTTTGGAAAATATCCGCTATCTACAGCAGGAGTAAAACGGGACAAACAGCAACCAATAGTCTTGAGGGGACACCTTATTTTAAACCAATCAAATCCCTTCGCTGTTCGACCTGCCCCCTGCGCGTACATGTACGCATGCACTGACCCTGGTTCAGTGCGCGCGTAAAAGGACGGAGCGTCGTTGCAGAATGGCGGAGACGAATGTTTGGGGGTATACTCACCGTTCAGTGCGCCATACCTTGGCGTTGTGCAAATAAAGAAAAACGAAGAAACAAAGCGCTGAGGACAGGAACGCACTGGACGCGGAAGTGCCGCTCGCGAACATCTCCGCGTCTCCGCTCCCAACGGGAGCTCCTCCAATGGGGTGGGAGCTGGGCGGAGCTAGCTAGGCGGAGCCTTGGGGAGGCGCTACATGCTAACGCTAGTTTTCCAAGATTGCCAACCCTAGCTTTAACTTATGCTCCAGTCAATAAAGTTATTATTCCATGAAAACACTCTACATCTGAGCCAGAGTTTTGAAGTTGATTCTTTTTGCAAAAATGTCTCATTTCACTTGACTTAAGAAACATGCGAACAACAATTGTCTTAGAAGAAGTCTTTCCATACCTACCAAATGTAATATTTAAGTGCATTTTATCTTAAATACAGTACAATTAGACATTTCCACTCAGAGCAAGTTCACAAAGCTTGCTCAGATTTGGATGTTTTGCAGTGTTATGAGCAACAGCATCCAGAGACATATAGAACTCTCTCTCTCTCTCTCTCTCTCTCTCTCTATATATATATATATATATATATATATGTATTTACATATAATAATTAGGGACCGAGCCCGGAGGGCATGGTGGCCGCAGGCCACCATGCCCGGAGGGCAAGGTCTCTATTGTTCTTCGTTCGTTTGTCGTTCTCGTTCTCCTCCTCCTCTATTATTATACTTACGCCCAAATAAACGCGAATTTGACCCCCTAAACATGCACGAAAACTCACCAAATTTGGCACGCACATCATGACCGGCGAAAAATTTTATAAAATGGAAAAATTGACCCCATCTGCTCTCTAGCGCCACCTAGATCCCAAAAAACGTCTAAAACAGTCGCAACGGCCCGCAGGAATGTCGTAGAGAGATCAAACCAACACTCACGCGCTCGTCTCATCAAGATCTACATTTCACGCGCTCACACCCCTGACCTAAATCCAACAGGAAGTCCGCTATTTCCCTTTCAAAGTAAAATTTTGATCAAAATCACGCTTCACGAAAAAAATTATCTCCTCCGAGACCGTTTGTCGTACAGACATAAGAGTCACGCGACGTGAAAGAGGACAAATTTCTCTACAAAAGTTGTGAACAACTTTGTCAAAAGTCTAACGGTGTGGATTTTATTAGCGTTCAAAGTTGGAAGTCTGAAATCCTGCCTTGCTCCGGCCCTCATCCGTTATAATGGGGAAAAAAGGAAAAAAGTCGCCTTTTTTCAGCACCTCGAACAAGTGGCGACTGCGGCTAAACCGTGACTCCTATCAACAAACCGAGCACACGGAAAGTTGCAGCAGGTTCTCCCGAACAAGATGATGTAACATAAGTGGGGAAAATATCATGTTATACGTATCTTTTCACAGGTAAGAAAAGGTGTGCGCTCAGCATTTTTTTTGCTCTCAGTTATAATGGAGCCGGACGGGGAAAAATCTCGCGCTTCTCACAAACTGAGGCCTCTGGGGTCCAAACTAAACGTCTGACTTCTCTGAAAGCCTCACCAACTGAAAGCCAACAAATTTTCCTATCAAACGTGATATTTTTTGTTCAGTTTTGCCAAACAGCAAAGGAACAACGAGCAGTTGTTTCCCCAAAAAACACTTTTATTTTCTCCTCTCTCCACTCTAACTGAAATGACCATATATGGGCATGCATTGCAGTTACACAGCTGACAGCAGCTGTCAATCAAACTCTGACACTGATTGCCTTCATTCAGTGACTGTCAAAAGCAGATGGCAAAAGCTAACTACTCCTTGTTAGTGGATGGGACATGCTAACTACTCCATGTTAGTGGATGGGACATGCTAACTACTCCATGTTAGTGGATGGGAGATGCTAACTACTCCATGTTAGTGGATGGGAGATGCTAACTACTCCATGTTAGTGGATGGGAGATACTAACTACTCCATGTTAGTGGATGGAAGATGCTAACTGCTGCATGTTAGTGGATGGGAGATGATAACTACTCCATGTTAGTGGATGGGAGATGCTAACTACTCCATGTTAGTGGATGGGACATGCTAACTACTCCATGTTAGTGGATGGGAGATGCTAACTACTCCATGTTAGTGGATGGGTGATGCTAACTACTCCATGTTAGTTGATGGGAGATGCTAACTACTCCATGTTAGTGGATGGGACATGCTAACTACTCCATGTTAGTGGATAGGAGATGCTAACTACTCAATGTTAGTGGATGAGACAAGCTAAGTACTCCATGTTAGTGGATGGAACATGCTAACTACTCCATGTTAGTGGATGGGAGAAGCTAACCACTCCATGTTAGTGGATAGGAGATGCTAACTACTCCATGTTAGTGGAAGACAGATGCTAAGAGCTCCATGTTAGTGGGTAGGAAATGCTAAGAACTCCATGTTAGTGGATGAGACATGCTAACTACTCCATGTTAGTGGATGGGAGATGCTAACTACTCCATGTTAGTGGATGGGAGATGCTAACTACTCCTTGTTAGTGGATGGGTGATGCTTACTACTCCATGTTAGTGGATGGGAGAGGCTAACTACTCCATGTTAGTGGATGGGACATGCCAACTACTCCATGTTAGTGGATGGGAGATGCTAACTACTCCATGTTAGTGGATGACCGTTGCTAACTACTCCATGTCAGTGGATGGGAGATGCTAACAGATCCATGTTAGTGGATGGGAGATGCTAACTACTCCATGTCAGTGGATGGGAGATGCTAACTACTCCATGTTAGTGGATGGGACATGCTAACTACTCCATGTTAGTGGATGGGAGATGCTAACTACTCCTTGTTAGTGGATGGGTGATGTTTACTACTCCATGTCAGTGGATGGGAGAGGCTAACTACTCCATGTTAGTGGATGGGACATGCTAACTACTCCATGTTAGTGGATGGGAGATGCTAACTACTCCATGTTAGTGGATGACCGTTGCTAACTACTCCATGTCAGTGGATGGGAGATGCTAACAGATCCATGTTAGTGGATGGGAGATGCTAACTACTCCATGTTAGTGGATGGGAGATGCTAACTACTCCATGTTAGTGGATGATAGAAGCTAACAACTGCATGTTAGTGGATGGGACATGCTCACAACTCTGTGTTCATGGAAGACAGATTCTAACAACTTCATGTTAGTGGGTGGACGTCTCAGTCGCTGGCCAGCGGGGAGGCTCGGTCCCGACCAATGCCGCTTGCGGCTTTAATTATAATTATTATATATATATATATATTATTACATTACATATATTACATTCTGATCAACTTCAGGAATGTGTGACAAATAATAACGAAGGTCCATGGCTAGAAAGACTGGAGTGAACTGACACAATTGCTGTTGCGTTGACATTGTGGAGACTACGACAGTCTTGTGCAGCATCGACAACATGTACACGAGTCCTCCTCACCTGAGCGCTGCTGCGTGCGTGAAAGTGCCGGTGGAGTTTCCCGTCCCCTGGGAGGTGGTATGGGGGAGCACGGCGGGTCAACTGACGGTGTGGATGGAGACGAAGATGACGTAGTCGCCTATACAGGAGTGCTGCACCGAAAGTCGACCTCGCTGGGCCCAGAGGCAGGGGACTCCTCGCCCGGGAGCGACACACGTACTGCAGAAATACACCAAGAACACTTTCAGAGAGACGCCGACAACAATGGAATGAAGCTAACCAGCTTAGCTGCGTGCTAGCTACTAGCTAGCGCTGCACATAAATGTAAATTTAAGACGGAAAGCACGGAGTGAAATCCTGGATTACTGCAAGGCAACACTGGTGGTTGAAAGCACAGTTAAGAATTGCACAACTCACCCTCGCCGTCCACAAGTGATCGGCAACAGGCTTTGTCGCACTCCGCTGTGGCGTCCCTCCCTTGGGTGGCCGGTCTGTTTCGATAAATAGCGTCCATCAAATCCAACCACCACCAGTTCTTTCTGTGGAACCCACTCCGGCTGTTGTGGTCCTTCACTTTGCAGTAGTCACCACGCAGTTTCTTTAACTTTGCGCGGCACTGCTCGGCGGTGCGGTCGAACCCCAGCTCCCTCATGCGACCAGAAATCACAATAAAGGTCTTCTGGTTGCACACGGTGCCATCGAGGTCCCGTTGTATGTCCTCCTCGCCGACAATTCCAAGGATGGCTTCGACTTCGCCGTTACACCAATTTTCGGTCCACATTTTTGGCCAAGAGTCCGCGGAGCACGTCCTGAACAACGGTTCATCAGAGATGAGATCATCAGAGATGGTTGGCTCTTTCGCGGGCTAGCGAGAGTGGCACATTTCACGGACCAATCAGCAGACAGGGGTGCTCAAGTCCCTCCCTACCATATCCGGCACAGTACGGGTGGTAGCTGCTTGCGAGCAGGACCGAAAATGGTCGCGGTTGGTCACGGTTCGTCACCCTTATAATGTCGCCACTGGCAATGGAAACGCGCGCTTATCCGATCCGATCTTACCAGACCTGAACCGTACCGTCACTGTGGAAAAGGGGCTTTTTAAGCCCCAAAAGTTTCATCCACATTGAAGAGGAATATGGCCAGAAGCCAAAATTTCACTTGTCGGTACCACTCAAGGTGGAGAAGTTTCGCTACATTGAGCAGACATCAAACTTCCAGCCCGCATTTCAGCTGTATCCAGCCTGTAAGAATATATTATATCACTATCAGAGAGGGGAGACAGAGGAGACAGATGGCACGGAGAGAGGACAGAGAGGAGGTGTAGACAGGAGACAAAGAGGAGACAGAGAGGACAGAGAGGATATGGAGAGGAGACAGAGAGAGGACAGAAAGAGGACAGAGTAGAAAGAGAGTAGCCTCTTAAACCAGCTCCGCCCACTCCTCATCCACATTTGGACTTTGGCTCTGGTGAGTTTTCGTGCATGTTTAGGGGGTCAAATTCGCGTTTGTTTGGGCATTAGTATAATAGAGAACCAGGAGAACAATAAACGGACGAATAACAATAGAGACCTTGCCCTCCGGGCATGGTGGCCATGACCCGTAGGAATGTCGCAGAGAGATCAAACCAACGTTGACGCATTCGTCTCATTGAGATCTAAAATTCACACGCTGACACCCCTGACCTAAATCCAACAGGGAGTCCGGGATTTCCCTTTCAAAGTAAAATTTTGCTCAAAATCACTCCTCACAAGAAAATTATCTCCTCCGAGACCGTTTGTCGTACAGACATAAGAGTCACACGACGTGATAGAGGACCAATTTCTCTACAAAAGTTGTGAACAACTTTGTCAAAAGTCTTACGGTGTGGATTTGATTAGCATTCAAAGTTGGAAGTCTGAAATCCTGCCTTGCTCTGGCCGTCATCCGTTATAATGGGGAAAAAAAGAAAAAAGTTGCCTTTATTCAGCACCTCGAACAACTGGAGGTTGTGGCTAAACCGTGACTCCTATCAACAAACCAAGCACACTTAAAGCCTCACCAGGTTCTCCCGAATAAGATGATGTAACATAATTGGGGAAAATATCATGTTATATGTACGTTTTCACAGTTATGAAAAGGTGTGCGCTCTGCATTTTTTTGCTCTCGGTTATAATGGAGCCGGATGGGGAAAAATCTTGCGTTTCTCACAAACTGAGGCCTCCACGGTCCAAACTAAAAGTCTGACTGCTCTGAAAGCCTCACCAACTGAAAGACAACTAATTTTCCTATCAAACGTGATATTTTTTCTTCAGTTTTGCCAAACAGGAAAGGAACAAGGAGCAGTTGTTTCCCAAACAGAAACTTTTATTTTCTCCTCTCTCCCACTCTAACGGACATGACCATATATGGGCGTACAGTGCAGTTACACAGCTGACAGCAGCTGTCCATCAAACTGTGACACTCAGTGCCTTCATTCAGTGACTCTCAAAAGCAGATGGGAGAAGCTAACAGCTCCATGTTAGTGGATGAGAGACGCTAACAACTCCATCTTATTGGATGGGAAATGCTAACAACTCCATGTTAGTAGATGGCAGATGCTCACAACTCCATGTTAGTGGATGGGACATGCTAACAACTCCATGTTTCAGGCTGATAACGATCCTGATCATTTGAATCAGCTGTGTTGGAAGAGGGAAACATCTAAAACATGCTGGACTGCGGCCCACGAGGACCAGGGTTGAGTAGCCCTGCATTAAGTTGTCTGGTTGAGACAGTTCAGGAAATCTGTTCAGAAACTCTGGATTCTGCAACTTCATTGAAATTGAAAATTAGTGAAATTTACATGGCATACCACAGGTGACAAATCATTGAGAAAGTTTGTGTACTGCTGGCCTGAGAAGTATCAATTAATCTCTTCACTCACAATATTTTGGGTTGCGGGAAAAGAAATCAAGCAGTACACGGTCAAGTGCAATTCCTATATTTAATCATCTCCTCTTCTCCACTTCCTATAACACATTGCACTAACTCTTATGTCCACAATGTATCACACCGTGAATAGAAAATAGTAACTCTGCCACACCAATAACAAATATCCAATTACATTTGTTTAAGCACATAAAATAACCTAAACATCAGAAAGCATGTTTGTTACATTTTTGTTTTTTCAGAAGAACACAATACACCTACCCTTATTTTGAAGGGCAAATATATGACAAAACAACATCAATCATGTTCTTAATGATGGGACGGGGTGGGTGGATGTCATGCTTGAGATAGTGAGCCACAGTCATCTCCCAGGCGTCCACGAAATAAACATCCATTCCCTTAAACATGGTCCTGAGTATCTTGTCACGTTGCAGTGAAGGCCAGTCACCACCAAGCTGTGCTGAAAAGGGGCTTGGAGAGTTTTTGAGGTTTGCCGTCCGGATAATAATTCTAGTATCTGGAGCTCTGGCTAGTAGTCGGACAACTGCCTTACGGATACTCATTAATCGACGGATGTAGTACTTGATGGGGAAAGTGGTAAAATGCGCCCAGACACCAAAAACTACAACTGTGGTCTTCCCTCCAGTTATTCCGTCGAGTTCATTGGCAACATAATGTAGCTCTGTTACTGGTGAAGGCACAATACGAATAGGAAGGCCATGGCAGCGGTATGTCACAAAGATGTTTCTGGCATAGTCCAGTGCCACATAAGGTCCAGACTGCTTCATGTTGTGCAGGTTATATACCTTGAGATCTGAAAGAATTAGAACAGAGAAGATGAAAGTTAAGATCAACAACTAAATTGAATGTGCGACAAATTCATTTAGGGAAATTACCTGATAGTTCTCGAGAGAGGAATTCTAACCACTGCCTGACTGTAGAGTCTCCATACATGTGAACCACCTTGTCTTTGAGGCACTGGCTGATGGCAGAGGCGTTATTGAACCGTTTAACTGTGGCGCCACTTAGTGAACTCCACAGACCTTTGTAATAGTAACCAGCAGGTCCAGGTATGTCCTTGTTTGTGGTCGCTGCAAGTTCACCTATCAAAAGGTTACATCTTGTTGGCATATGAATTGATTTTTTTCAAATTTCAGCATTTCATTTCATTTGATTATCCAATCATTTTCAGATGTTTTTTTCAGCACATGCATCAATTTTCTTCGTGTCTTGCTTGTCATCAAAGAAAACTACCACATATTTCCATGGACAGTCATAAATAATTCTTAAATTCTTTGCAAATTTGTGGAGAGAAATATCCATCCTTCTCTTATATATGTGAGGGCCACAGCCGTGTCTGTGTGGAACAGTGGACACTCCCATATTTTGTTCATATTTTGTCATTTCAATTGTGTATACTTGTTAATTGTTAAGTTGTCATGTATAGTTAATGCACCTTGGTCAGAGTACTACAGAGAAAAGGGTTGTGTGGTTTACTGAGCAGGTTCAGGTGAACAGACACTTTTGGGGGCAGCAAAGGCACCAGCAGGGGTCCTTAGGATGCTCATTGCTCAGTGTAGCTGGAGCTAAAGTGTATGCATGGCAATGCTGAGGTGTGCTCCTGTGTTCTGTCGCAGGTGAGTGGTGGAAGTGAGTAAGTGACACTGCACTGTGATGAATGAATATGTGTGTGCCTGTAAGAGAGAATGCCCATAAGTGAAATCCCGACAGTAATTAGTGTGTTGAAAGTGCAATAAAGACCCGCGATTATATGGTTCACGTTTGAAAGGTTCAGAAAGGAATAGCCACGAGAAGCCAACAGGTTGAAGTGTGTGCTAATCAAGTGTGTGAGAGTGTGAAACTGTGTTAATAGATGCTTACAATTTTTAAAATATAATTGTTAGTGATGTGTTAATAGACATTGCTCAGTGCAGCTGGAACGAAAGTGTATGCATGGCAATGTGTGCTCCTGTGTCCTGTTGCAGACGTGATAAAAGAAGCGAACATTTCAAACCCATACATGCCTGGACAATTTTCAATATGTATGCACAGGTTTGCAACATATAGCTATAACAGAAGGTAACAGGAGCTAAAGTCAACTTCAGCTTAAATGTCACAACTGGCTCCTCTTAATATGGAAGACTCGTGAAATGACTTTGAGTCTTTTCCCAGATGGCTGAACTCTGAATCTGTCATGAAAACTGATGACAAATAAACAGAGAACTTGGTTTTACAGCTCAGCTCCCTCTTCGCCATATCAGTGTGGTAGAAGTGGTCTCATTGCTGCAGCCACCTGTCCTGCTCTGTGGCAGATCTCAATGTATAAACCCCAGAAGAGGAACTGATCCACATCCCAATTGTAGCACACTCAGTAATGAAATATTCCTGCCTAGAAGACAAGATCATTTGACAAAACTGAGATGTCACCCTCCAGCAGCCCCACATGATGCCCTCCTGGCCTCGGCTGCCCATTGACAACCTGATTGTGAAAATCATGAACAGAAGGGGTGACAAAGTACAACCCTGGGGGATAGGGCTGTAGCGATACACTCATTTGACGATACGATACGATACACGATATTCAGCTCACGATATGATATATATCACGATTTTCGGCCAACGATATGATCCGATACGATTCGATGCAACTCGATACGATTTGTTAAACTAACATCATTTTCTGCAAGATTTTCAGGGGAAAGTGTGATTTTGGTGACATCTTGTTACTGTTCCATTGACTTGGATTGATTTAACCGAACTGAAAAAAGAATGCATCAAATACACAATATATGGCTCTGACTATGCAGAGAGAGTCTACAGCTTGCAAATGCTGCACAAAGTGAATCAAAGACGTGGCGAGAAAATGTATTTTTAATTGAAACAGTGCAAACTGTGGCTTGCAAGCCTTTGTGAGGTGAATAAAGTGCAACAGCATTCCAGTGCACATTGAAAATTGCAGCAAGTGGCCTGTTCTGAACAGTTTCTTTTACAGTTTTTTTTAACTTCACATTTAACTTCTGAGGGTATCCCTCTAGCCACCCAGTTAGTAAACATAGTACCCTGGTTACTCTAAAACAGCCAATAATTCAAGTAACAACGTGCCATTTGAACACATTTAACTCACTGGTGACGTTTGAGGTGCGCCCGTAGGTTCGTTGTATTTCCTGAGTATTTGACGTTTGTGTGACACAGCTTGCAAACCGCAAAATTTTTGTCCAAATCAACACTTTCTTTCTTCTTTTTAAAACTTTTTAAAACATCTGATGTAACCCTTTAAGCCCTGGGCTATTTTTCAGAGCCTCTTCTCAAAAATGACATACCAAACTAAAAAGAGTATAACACTGTAATAACTAGGCCTATTTGAGTGGTTACTGTCTCCTCATAAAGTGAACACTTGTAAGATTTGTCCAGATGTGTAAATATCAGTATATATGTTACTGGTTAAGTGTGACTGAAGATGGAACACAGCACAAATGAAAAATTTTCAGTCTCGCCTAAAAAAAAAAAGCACTTTCAATGTGATCATCTCTTTGGAAAAATCCAGCTGCAGCTCTAAACCTCCATCAGATCATAGACAAATATATGAACACTCTCTCTGCAAAGGTTGACTCTGTGAAAGTGAAGCAGAACAACATTTGATAGGTTTTAGTACAGACAGGTCAGGCGATGGCACACTTTGGCACACTGTGGTGCCATTTGTGAAATCTGAATTTTCTAATGTACCAAATCATATTTTTCACTTTTATATCACTGCTGAGGTTCAAAACATCCAAACAGAGCAGTCTCTGGCGTGACTGCAGTGGAAATTCACACAGAGCGTCTGTTTACGCTCAGCAGGACGCTCCGTGCGTAAAGCCTCCTCTGTATACAGGCTCCCAGCTCCGCAGCGGCTTCATGAATACAGACACCCCGTACGTCATTAGATTCGTCTGAGCCAATAGAATGCAGCAGGGGTCACCGACATGTGATTGACAGCTCTGTTAGCCAATCAGAACAAGCAAAACACCGTCATGGCGCAGACAAACTGTATGGCGCTGACCAATCACAGAGCTCCTTGAGGCTAACTGGGGGTCAGTTTTACGCCCGGATTGACGTCAGAGGTGGCTAAGTGGCTAAGCTAAGTGATCCCGATGGACAATAACCGCATAATTCGGACTCTATATGGACAAAAGTCCAGGTAAGAGGCGATTTTTTTTTTACCGCAGTTTGAAAACGCGATCTTGCTGTTGGCTGTTTTAGTGGCATTTTCTGGCAGATTCTGTGGTTTTAGACGGCTTTGAGTGGTATGGTTGTAACCAGCGGAGTCTCAGCTCTCGTCTGAGAGGCTGTTTGTGTGAATTGTATCATGTTTCATAGCGCTACGATCAATATTTCGGCGAGTGGGTTGACACGATCACGAATATGGTTCATAATTCATTTAGCCTTATAATAGCGTTAATGTTATAATGGCTGATATATTCGGTTAGACCAGGTTCTGCTGTTTAAGCATCATGACATTCTGTGAGAAATAATCCATATTATTAGACAATCTCTGAAATGCTTGCTGCCAGGCCCCCAATTGGGGGGCGCTCGGGTTTAAGACACGGCGGCGCTGGAGTTAAATTCTCTGCCATTTTCTCGATCCTTCTTGCTCTTTCTTCTTCTGTGGGTAACTTACTAGAAGTGCTACAGCGACACCAGTGGCTGGCTGACCTAATTGCTCTTCCTGCAAAGCAGACGGAGCAGGGGGAGGGGGCAGCGAGCAGAGTGCAGGACGGAACAAGCGGGATTTGAATGAGACTTAATCTATCGATACTTGCGGCTGAAAGATCGATACTTTCTGGCGAAAAAAAATATCGATTTATATCACAGAATCGATAAAATTGCCCAGCCTTACTGGGGGAGTCCAGTGCCCTCCTTGAACAAGTCAGGCATAATGCTGAGTAAACAGACCGATAGCGTGCAGCAGCAGTTTCGATACGCTATACTCCCAAAGCACCGCCCACAAGACATCTTGGAGACATAGTGCTCGACAGCACTCTGTCCTTCCAGTCTCACATAAATTGCATTACTCAGTCTGCTTACTTTCACCTCCGCAATATCAATCACCTCCGTCCCTCCCTCACTCCTCACGCTGCCTCCATCCTTGTCCACAGCCTTGTAACCTCCCGTATCGATTATTGTAATGCTCTCCTTTTCGGCCTCCCTCAGAAATCACTCCATAAACTTCAACTGGTCCAGAATTCAGCTGCTCGAATCATCTCAAAGACCCCTTCTCACCACCACATCACCCCCATTCTCCAGCACCTGCACTGGCTCCCGGTCAAGCATAGGATTCATTTCAAAATTCTACTGTTCACTTTTAAGGTCATCAATAACCTCGCACCCCCATATCTGTGTGACCTCCTCCACATCTCCACTCCAGCTCGCTCCCTCAGATCCTCCTCCTCCATCCACCTCACTGTGCCCCCTGCCCGCCTCAGCACCATGGGGAGCAGGGCCTTCAGCCGCTCTGCTCCCCAGCTCTGGAACTCTCTCCCCCCGGACCTCCGTAATCTGAACTCTCTGCCCCTCTTCAAGTCCAGACTTAAAACCCATCTGTTCAGATCTGCATACTCCACTTAGTTGTCTCCTACTATTCTCAGTTCCTTACCGACATTATTTGCTGTGTTGTTACCTATGATTTTATTTATTTATTATTATTATTATTGTTCCTCTCATTGTTGTTTTGACTTTGTAAAGTGTCCTTGAGTTCGCTGAAAGGCGCTTTGAAATAAAATGTATTATTATAGTCATAAAGGACAAAAGGACATGAACTCCTGATAATCTGTGAGAGAGTAAAGAGTCGGTCTGTTGTTTCATGGCCAGGTCAGAAAACATGTTTTTGGGTGAGGTTTATTCATGTTTTTCTGGGTCATATTTTTGAAAAGTGAATTTATAATCCAATAACAAAACACCACTCAGGTTCATATCGGGGAGGCCGTGTGTCCCAGTCACCGCCTCCAGGTCTCACTGTCACTCCCCATGTGGGCGTTGAAGTCCCCCAGTAGAACAGTGGAGTCCCCAGTCGGAGCACTGTCCAGCACCAGCCCTTCTCGAGAGATTGGGTTCCAGAGCCCAGGCTGTGTGTGGAGGTGAGTCCGACTATATCTAGCCGGTACCTCTCAACCTCCCTCACAAGCCCCCCCCCCCCCCCACCCCAAACGAGATGACATTCCATGTCCCCAGAGCGAGTCTCTGTGTCTGAGGATCGGGTCGCTAGGCACCCGCTAGTCACAGTTTGTCCATAACAAACACCATGTTCAAGCACAGGGGTGTCCATTACCCACTGAGCAAAAAGACGTTGAATCAACGTGTTTTTAAGGTCATTGTTGGACGTCCCAGCAACGTCCCCACAAGGTGCAGAATGTAACGCCAGATGACGTCTTTTTTTTTACGTAATTTCGACGTCGGGTATCGACGTCACCAGGACCTTCAGACAAGGGCCAAAAAAAGAGGGGAAAATATAATTTAAGTTGACCAAAACCTAATCTCCGGGTTTGCGGACCGAATTCGCGGCATATTCATTCAGGAAGTTATTACAGACGGGTGACACTCGAGATTCGAACTCATGACTTACTGTTCGCCGATCTTCAGCCTTACCTGTTGAGCTGTTAGTTTATTGAGCAAACCATTTGTAAACGGGAGGGTGACCACTATTTTGCGGAATACTACTTATCCTAAAATAAAGTGGTGGTTTTAAAAATGTATATGTGTTTCTCCAAAGTTCACAATTTGATGAAATTACGTACTAAATTTAACCGCTTGGGCCGCTCTTTTGTTAGACATAATTCTATCTTTACGAGACAATGAAAACAAACAGACTCAAAGAAAAATAAATACAAGGCGGGGTTAACATTCACATAAACACTTTTCCAATGGTAAATTATCAACGTTGTCTGGATGTTGAAATAACGTTGTTTTTCAACTGACATATTTCAGGAAAATTTTTATAAGTATTTTAAAAATACTGACGAGTATATACATCTGAAGAATGTTGATATTTCAATGTTGAATCCACAGTGAGTTTACGACACAACTTCAACCATTTACTATCAACGTTGTTTTGAGCCCAAGGTTATTTTCCTATTGCTTCATTTGAATCAATCACCAGCAGATGCTAACTCGAAATGCATAAAGACGGCATCCAACCTCTTGACAAGCCAAGGTACAGCAAAATTCACAGGTACAGGAAACTACGATCACAATCCAATTCTTTTTAAACAGGTTTTATTGCGAAAACTTCACAGTACTCAAAATACCGGACCAGTGACGAATCTGCAGCTAACTCTTCCTCCATCCACTGTGCCAGCATGCTATGGTGCTGACTGCCCTCAAAAGGGACTGTGACCGGCCGGTCCAAGGTGGATCCAGACTACCGTCGGTCCACAAAACAGGAATCAGGGTTCCCCGACAACCGCTGGACCAGCGATTAAGGGAAAAACACTTAATTAGCCCGACAGCAGTGTCTCCAGCTCCGTGGTTTTCGCAGTAAAGCGTACACATCTGACACACCTCCACTTCCGGGTTCACTCAGTCAAGCTAATATACATTATGGCAGCCAATAAGTGAACACAGACACAGAACTTCCTGTCTGTCGCCCTTCAAAATAAAACAAAAATAAAATACATCAAAACCCGTTTCATACATAATACGTCATCTCATCTCTTTCAGATGGTAAACACTTTTAATCAAGGAACATAAAGTTTCCCCCGACTTTCGAATGTTCAACTGCATGTAGACGTCGATATTGGGTCCTAATTTCGACGTCCAGATCTTCAACGTCATCTGGACGTCGAAATTGGGTAATAATAAGACGTCCAAATACCGCACCTATTTTGGACGTCCAAAATAGGTCGATAATTGGTCTTGGACGGACCGACGCAATATGGACATGATCTGGACGTCCATATGACGTCCCATGTTTAAGGGGTAGTGCACTTGGCACCAGGACACCCGAGGTCGGAGGCTGATAATCGACTTTGTTGCCGTTTCATCTGACCTCCGGCCGTGTGTTCTGGACACTCAGGTGAAGAGAGGAGCAGAGCTGTCGACCGATCACCACCTGGTGGTGAGTTGGATTCGCTGGCGGAGAAGGAAACCAGACAGACTTGGCAGATCCAAACGTGTTGTGAGGGTCTACTGGGAACGTCTGGTGGAACCCTCTGTCAGCATGGTTTTCAACTCCCACCTCTGGGAAAGCTTCTCTCATGTCCGAGGGAGGCTGGGGACATTGAGTCCGAGTGGACCATGTTCTCCACCTCCACTGTCGAAGCAGCTGCCTGGACCTGTGGTCATAAGGTCTCCAGTGCCAGTCGCGGCGGCAACCCCCGAACCCGGTGGTGGACACCGGAAGTAAGGGCTGCCGTCAAGCTGAAGAAGGAGTCCTATCGGGCCTTGTTGGCTCATGGGACTCCAGAAGCAGCTGACAGGTACCGGCAGGCCAAGCGAACTGCAGCCCGACTGGTTGTGGAGGCAAAAACTCGGGTCTGGGAGGAGTTCGGGGAGGCCATGGAGGAAAATTATCGGTCGGCCTCGAAGAAATTCTGGCAAACCATCGGCGCCTCAGGAGGGGAAAGCAGGTCTCCGTTAACACTGTTTATAGTCGAAGTGGGGAGTTGCTGACCTCAGCTGGGGATATCATAGGACGGTGGAAGGAATACTTCGAGGACCTCCTCAATCCCGTCGCCACGTCTTCCATGGAGGAAGCAGAGGCTGAGGTCTCAGAGGTGGACTCATCCATCACCCAAGCTGAAGTCACCAAAGTTGTTGGTAAGCTCCTTCGTGGCAAGGCACCGGGGGTGGACGAGATTTGCCCTGAGTACCTTAAGTCTCTGGATGTGCAGGGACTGTCTTGGTTGACACGTGTCTGTAACATCATGTGGCGGTCGGGGGGCGTGCCTCTGGATTGGTGGTCCCCCTGTTTAAAAAGGGGGACCAGAGGATGTGCTCCAACTATTGGGGGTCACACTCCTCAGCCTCCCTGGGAAAGTCTATGCCAGGGTACTAGAGAGGAGGATTTGACCGATAGTCGAACCTCAGATCCAGGAGGAACAATGCGGTTTTTGTCCTGGTCGTGGAACACTGGACCAGCTCTATACCCTCGATGGGGTGCTAGAGGGTTCATGGGAGTTCGCCCAACCAGTTCACATGTGTTTTGTGGATTTGGAGAAGGCATTCGACTGCGTCCCTCGCGGTTCCTTGTGGGGGGTACTCTGGGAATACGGAGTCTGGGGCCCCTTGTTCAGGGCCGTCCGGTCTCTGTATGACTGGAGTAAGAGTCTGGTCCGCATTGCCGGCAGTAAGTTGGACCTGTTTCCGGTGCATGTTGGACTCCGGCAGGGCTGCCCTTTGTCACCGGTTCTGTTCATCATTGTTATGGACAGAATTTCTAGGTGCACCCAGGGGCCGGAGGGGGTCCGGTTTGGGGACCACAGGATTTCATCTTCGCTTTTTGCAGATGATGCTGTCCTGTTGGCTCCATCGAACCTGGACCTACAGCATGCATTGGGGTGGTTTGCAGCCAAGTGTGAAGCGACAGGGATGAGGATCAGCACCTCCAAATCCAAGGCCATGGTCCTCAACCGGAACAAGGTGGCTTGCCCTCTCCAGGTTGGTGGAGAGACCCTAGCCCAAATGGAGGAGTTAAAGTATCTTGGGGTCTTGTTCACAAGTTGGGGACGAATGGAGGGCGAAATTGACAGATGGATCGGTGCAGCGGCCGCAAAAATGCGGTCGCTGTATCGGTGCGTTGTGGTGAAGAGGGAGCTGAGCTGAAAGGCGAAGCTCTCGATTTACCGGTCAGTTTACGTTCCCACCCTCATCTATGGTCATGAGCTTTGGGTCATGACCGAAAGTACAAGATCCCGGATACAAGCAGCTGAAATGAGCTTCCTCCGTAGGATGGCTGGGCGCTCCCTTAGAGATAGGGTGAGGAGCTCAGTCACCAGGGAGGACCTTGGAGTAGAGCCGCTACTCATCCACATCGAGAGGGCCCAGCTGAGGTGGCTCGGGCATCTGTTTAGGATGCCTCCTGGACGCCTCCCTGGGGAGGTTTTCCGGGCATGTCCCACCGGGAGGAGACCCCGGGGAAGACCCAGGACATGCTGGAGAGACTATATCTCTCGGCTGGCCTGGGAACGCCTTGGGATCCTCCCGGAAGAGCTGGAGGAAGTGTCTGGAGACAAGGAAGTCTGGGCATCTCTGCTGAGACTGCTGCCCCCGCGACCCGGTCCCGGATAAGTGGTGGAAGATGAATGGATGGATGGAATTTATAATCCTCTTAATATATATTCCAGTACAGTACTGATTGTGACTGTGACTTTGTCCATTTCATTTTAACAATACATTGTTGGCAAGGCATGTTGCTTGGAATTAAAAAATGAACTTACCTTTCATTTTTGGGAAAACAGTGACATGAGCAGGTCCTGAAGCTGGAATACCAACATTCATGGTGACACCACTAAAGCAGAGCAAACATATTTAAATTGGTGGACAGCAAAACTAAAAGCATTTCAAAGGTTTGAAAACTGTTTTGCAAGTTGCACCTGTGTCTTGCTTGAGACCAGTGCTGCATAAACAAAGTGAAACTTCAGTTCTCAAGAAACTGTTGCTCCAAACTTTTGATGGTCCATTTATCCATTTCCTTCAGTTGCACTGTCATTTAGCTCAAGAGTCATCGACATGTTAACTACTCACTTTTTAAAGAGTATGTCCTCCTTGGCCTTGGGGGGGTTTTGGTAAATGCTGAAGTGGTTGATCCTGGCATCACAGCTCAGATTCTGTGGCTTGTAGCAGAACCACAGCTCACCTGTATTGAGGTCAGTGTAGTTACACTGTGGCTGCTGGGTTGGAGGCAGACACACACTGCACATGGTTTTCTGAGTGAGCAAGCCTGAATGAAAAGTGCTGTAGAAGTCCACTCCATTAGGCTTTTCACCGGCAAATCGCTGCAGGAATGGGATTGCCTCACTGGGATGTACCAATGTTACCTGATTGAACAGAAAACCAAATAAAATATTCAGAAGCAATTACTAAGTTGTTGTTGCAGTTAGCAGTTAAGCAATGAATATTTCTTGATTTGTGACTTTCTCTCCAAGACCTAAATCCATATTAGTTGTGGTGTGACGTAACCCAACACAAAATAGGGCAGATAACCTTCATGTGGTTGAGGACCAGGGCCTCAGATTGGGAGGTGCTGTTGCTTCCCACTTGGCTGCAAACACCCCCCCCCCCCACCCCTCCTCCTCCCAGTGCATGTTGTAGGTCCGGGTTCAATGAAGTCAACAGGACAACATCATCTGAAAAATACCAGCGATGAAATCCTTTGGTTCTCGAACTGGACCCCCTCAGGCCCCTGGCTGCACCTAGAAATTCTGTCCAAAAATATTACGAATAGAACTGGTGACAAAGGGCAGCCCTGCCAGAGTCCAATATGCACCGGGAACAGGTCAGACTCACTGCCAGCAATGCAAACCAGGCTCCAACTTCGGTTATACAGAGATCGGACCACCCTCAACAAGGGGCCCCGGACTCCAGACTCTGTAGTCCCGAAGTCCCCGTCACAATGTACTATGAGGAGCATGGTCGAACACCTTCTCCAAATCCACAATGCACATGTGGACTGGTTGGGCAAACTGCCACGAACCCTCAAGCACCATATGGAGGGTATAGAGCTGGTCTCGTGTTCCATGACCAGGATGAAGACCGAGGTTCGATTATTGGTCTGAACCTCTTCTCCAGTACCTTAGAATAGCCTTTCCTGGGGAGGGTGAGTAGTGTGACCCTTCTATAGTTATAGCCAATCCAGAGCCACTGTCCCCAACCATGATGCCATGTTGCAGAGACTTGTCAACCAAGACAGTGCCTGCACATTCAGAGACTAAAGATTGTCAAGCCGAATCTCATCCACCCCTCCGGTGCCTTGCCACCTCAGTGACTTCAACGTGGGTGATGGATGAGTCCACCTCTGAGACCTTAGCCTCTGTTTTGTCTATGGAAGACATGGCGATAGGACTGACAGCCTCATACCTGTCATTGCATAACAGGCATGAGGCTGTCATGCAATGACAGGCTCATCACTGAGTTTGTTGGGTGCTTGGCAATGATAGAAACATTAGATTCAGGTGGGTTGAAGCAGGGAGATAACTGAAACATGCTGGATAGGGGCTCTCCAGGAACAGGATTGAGCACCCCTGCTGTACGGCCTAACTATGGCTTCATTTATTTCCAGTTTAAGGCATGGATTTATGGCCATCTGAGGTAAACGGTATTATGCAATCACTCAACGTAGACTTTTGGTGAGGGGGTGGATATTCTGACAACAGTTAAAGTTATATCACCCAAAAGGTTACAAAACAAAACAAAAAAAAAAAACTTTCTCAGATGTAGAAACAAAGCAGATTGAGATGTTTCCATTCACAAAAAATTCAAAAAATATCAACAATATTGAACTTATTACCTCAATCTGTGACTTTCCTTCCCAGGGTAAGAGGAACACAGCAGAGTAGGTGCCATTGAGATGATCCACCACTTGACCTGCCACCCCTGCTTCAACTGTCCGGTTGTGTAGCCGAACCAGGAAGAAATCTCCCCCATGAGTCTTGGGACGGCCCTTAAAGTCAAACATCTTGATCATGACCTCCAGCTGATCCCCCACGAGCCACGATCCACCTCCTGGCCTTGGGAGAATGACAAAATTGCTGCGGGCTGCATTGCTGGTGTCATTCAGTGAAACAGGAAGTGGCACAGATGGAGTATTTGGCCAAGCTATGGAATTTAAAAGAGTGTTTTCCTCATCAATCTCCTTGGGAGACAAAGGTCGGAAGGTGCAGTAGTTTTGATTAGAGCCTGGATCACTGGAACCTCTTATTTTCTTGAATGGAGGATTTGGTGTTCTCTGAAACTGGCAGAACCAAAGTATTGTTACTTAATTTTCCTTTTATGCTTGATTTAAACACATTTTATCCAGTAGTACAGTGTGATAAGATTGATAAGATCTGATAATATTGCTTCAAGTGCAACATAGCAGTCACTATCCTCAAAGCTTACTATAGGTTCTCACCTCCAGAAAGTCGATGTGATAAAATATGTAGACAAAAAGACTCAAGGTCAGAAAGATGATGCCAGACTTCAGCAGTCCTTTCCAAGCTCTGTCCATGGTGGATTCAGATTTCCTAGTTCATTTGATGAAAAGAAATTAACAAATTTAAAGATGGCAAACCAGAGGTACACAACAGAATGAAAAATGAAAAGTACTTTTTTTTTTTTATTCAGAAAAGATATTCAACAGTTTTAACTGATTCCAAATGAATTTCTTCACTAATCCAGTTGAGACCACTTTGTTTAGACTAACTTCTTCGCCTGTAACTTAAAGGTTTTATGTTTATTTTTTACTTGCATGGACAATATGCAAATTTAAAAATAGTTTTTATGACAATGAGTTCCATAATGCTTCAGATAAGTTTGCTTCATCAGCTCAAGATGTAACACGATTTTTGTGTCACTGTCTTTGGTTCACTTTCTGCATTTGCCTGGTGCACGTTTGCACCCTCCAGACAATTGGCAATAAATTAACGATACAGAGAAGTTTTTTCAAGTGTGAAATAACAATTATTGAGTTTTTTAAATCCCTTGACAAAACACTTCATACACAGTAAGTTGCAGGTCAAATATGTCCTCTGCATTTGGTATACATTAGCTAACGTTAATGCTAAATAGATACACAAGGCAGCATGTTATGGGTTAGTGGTGGTTAAACTTTCAGCGTTTTTGCGGAGAGGGCTGTGTGTGTGAAGATAAGGGAAAGAAGCTGTTTTTCTTGGGAACATGAAATATTTTGTGTTGATGCTACAGTAAAGTTTATGGGGGGATAATCAAGGACAATCAGGATGAGAGGATGACCAACATGGAGCCATAGAAAACATGAGGCCATCTGGTGATGGAGTCAGATGACTCATGTTGATGCAGGATGCAGGTAATAAACTATGCATGAAGGCGGGCCCTCACACAAGCTCTTTAAGCTGAATTGCCAGAGGATCGGCTCTCTGTTCCAGGACCAAGGGAGACACTGGAGGAGAAAGAATGCTCAAATTTAGGTGAAGACATTCCAGGTGTTGTTGTTGTACGAGGGGGGACCCAAAAGTTCCCGGACTGTACTTATAAAAAAAAAAATTAAAAAAAAAAAGATTTCAGACTTTTGGCCATTATATGTCGCTATAGTATAGCCTTAAGCATAACTGTGAAAATTTTCACTTCCCAAAGACGCACAGACAGCTCACAGGCAATGTTTATGTTATTACAGTCCCGCTCCCTTCTTCGAAAAATCCGAAAATGGCGGAACGCGATTTTGTTTTCTACTGGGAAAAACGGCACCAGAAACACTCACCATGATTCACACCGCATACAAAGATGAGGCTCTGGGGAGAACACAGGTCTATGGGCACTTTAAGAGTGGTCAGATGTCCATCGAAGACTCGCTTCGCTCCGGCCGACCCTCCACCTCCCGCACAGAGGAAAATGTCCACAAAATCAAAGCTGTCCTGCTTTTTTGATGTCAAAGGGATTGTCCACAGCGAGTTTGTGCCGCCCGGGCAAACCGTCAACCAGGATTTTTACCTTGAAGTGCTGCGGCGGCTCCGGGAGGCGGTCAGGCTGAAGCGGCCGGCGTTGTGGGAGAGAGGGGACTGGTGGCTTCATCATGACAACGCGCCAGCGCACAGGGCTCTGCGCGTTAAACAGTTCCTGGTGAAAAACGGCATGGCCCTGCTGCTCCATCCGCCGTATTCCCTCGATTTAGCATCTTACAACTTCTGTCTCTTCCCAAGAATGAAAAAGGCACAGAAGGGCCGGAGATTTGATGATGAGGAAGAGGTGCAGAAAAAATCAAAGAACGCTCTTAAAGCGATCATTACGCACGAGTTTGCCGACTGCTTTGAGCAATGGAAGTCCCGGCTGCAGCGCTGTATTCAAGCCGAAGTAGAGTACTTTGAAGGTGACAGTGTTGATTGAATGTGAAAATAAAAAAATTAAAAGTTATAACCACAGTCCGGGGACTTTTGAGTCCCCCCTCGTATATAGCTGAATAAATGTAAACTTGAAGTGAGATCTCTTGGTACTTTTTTCTTTCCTCAATCAAAGAATGCACAGCAAGGATTTAGGCTTCAGCAACCACAATCTTATACATTCCCTATAAGGATTTTCTGGACGTTGGTTCCTGGTGCAGAAATTTCCTTTGTGTACCATCTTTTCTAACACTACAGATATGCTGAGTGGCAAACCCACTGTGGAGTACAGTGAGGTGTGACGAGGTTCACAAATGGTGAAACACTCATTTATGAATATCTGCACCTAGTATACCGTGAATTATCCTATATATTATTTTGATTAATTGTGGGCCTATTCACATGTATGAAAAAATAAACAAAGGAATATTTCATTGGCATGATTCTTGCAAAAACCATTTATTCTCTATTCATAAACAAACCTGCTTTTTTCATAAGGCATTGAATGCATTAGATTGGGTCGCTAGTTACTTAAAAAGTAGACAACAATATGTTGAATTTGCAAGTTATCAATCTAAATTACAAACATTTCAGTGTGGAGTTCCACAAGGCTCAGTATTAGGGCCCAAACTTTTTATTTTATATATTAATGACCTCTGTGATTTTTTAAAAGTGTTGTGCTTTGTCCTTTTTGCAGATGACACAAATTTTTTTGTGTCTGGAAATAATTTAAAAACATTAATAAAAAAGATTGAGGAAGAAATGGTCCTGCTTCAGAAATGGTTTATTAAAAATAAATGATCATTAAATTTAAGTAAAACAAAGTTTATGATGTTTTCAAATCAAAAATGTCCAGAAATTGTAAACTTGAATTTACATGGAAATTGTATAGAAAGAGTGTCTGAATTTAAGTTTTTAGGGAGTATTCATTGATGAAAAGTTGAAATGGAAGTCACATATTGGACACGTAAAGAAGAAAATATGTAGAAATATTGGTGTGATGAGTAAAGTTAAGTATTTGTTAAATTATAATGCATTGAGAATATCACTGTTCTTTAATTTAATTAATAAGGTCAAGACATGTCTCTAGTGCAGCACTGCAAGCAGCTGATGAGAAACTGTTTCTTTCAACTAAGAAAAATCTCTAAACTTAGGAAAATGGTCTCATTCAATGATTTGGAGCTCATCATTCATGCTTTTGTCTCATCGTGTTTAGACTACTGCAACAGCTTGTTCTCATGCCTGAATAAGAAGGAGCTTTAGAGGTTGCAACTTGTGCAAAAATCTGCAGCTTGAATTTTGACCCGCACAAACAGATGGATCCGCATCTCTCCCATTTTGAAGGAGCTTCATTGGCTGCCAGTTTCTTATGGAGTCAACTTTAAGATTTTGGTTTTAACCTTTCGGGCCTTGCCCGAACAAGCTCCTTCTTATATTCGCGACCTGTTCCAGCCCTACTCCCCTGGGAGGGCTTTAAGGTCTGCGGACCAGAATCTTTTAAAGGTGCCACGTACCCGGTTCAAGACAAGAGGAGCCCGATCATTCCAGGCCGTTGCTCCCAGGCTCTGGAACGATCTCCCACTCTCACTTCAGTTGTGACTGTTGACACTTTTAAACCTTCTTATTCTCTCAAGCATTTGTGTAGTTTTTCGGGCCTGTTTTGATCTCATTTTTAGTGTTGCTTATTTATCGATGTGTATTTAATTGTTGTCTTATTTATGTATGCTGTGAAGCACTTTGTGGCTTTTTCTCTGTGAAAGGTGCAATATAAATAAACTACTTACTTACTTACTTTTGTCAACCATAAAATCAACACTGATTCATATATTGCACTTTGGTCTTATGTGATTTTTTTGATACAGACCCAATATCATGTGGACACACTTTGACCTAATAACATCAGGAGTCTGTTGCGCGAAAGAAGGATTTATTCATCCAGGATAAAAGACTGATTCAGGCTGATCCAATCCAAAACAAGACGGCCCAGGCTTAATTGATTGCATTAAAGACTGAGCCAGGACGAGAACACAAAGATTCATCAAGCCAGGTGAAACCAATCCTGGATTAGCATGCACACACAATTTCTCAAATAGACCATTGTGATCGATAACAGAATCACACATTCACCATGACAGCCAGAGTGGCATACTTCTCTCAACCGGAGCAGGAAATTCTCATGAGGAGCCCACACCTGTCTCATTTCCTCTAACCCAAACCTAAACCCAAACCCAATAGCATCACTATACACTATATACTATTCTTTTTCTGGTTTAAAAAATAGTGTTATATTTCTGAATTTATTGAACTTAAGTAAACCAAATGGTCAGCTGAGAATGGGCTTCTATTACTATTAAACGTGTCGCATGAAATAAGTGTGACAGAATACATTGTTTTGGGGTCATTTGTGTTTGTATCACATCAGAAGTGGTTGGGGGGGGGGGGGGGGGGGGGGGGGGGGGGTGATGTCGTGAGACAGGTTAGTTTTACCCTACTGATGATGTGTTGTTGCAATAGTAATCCTTAAAAGTATACAGTGCATACGAGTGTAAGGATTATAATATAAACTTCCTGCTGAAGTAAATAAACCTCGTGCAGACTGCGGTCAGAGCTGCTCCTGTCAGCCAACAACATAAAAAGATTCCTTAGAATAAATCATGAGGAAAATATTAGTGTCATGCCCTGTGTCCCTGCAGCCTTGTGGGGGTGCTCAGGGCCGGTTATGGTTTTGTTTGTCCCCTGTGCTGCTCCTGCCCCACCTGTTTCTCCTGCCTCGTTACCAACCTAATGTGTTGCACCTCTCTGGCCCTCTATTTAAGTCCTGCTCCACTGGTGTGTCTTGTCGGCTCCTTAGGTCTGTCTGTGTGCTTCTGTGTCCTTGCCTGCATGTCGGCTCGGCATTCCTGTATTCCTCTGTTCCTGTGTTCTTGTTTCTGAAAATAAATGAGTTTGAACTCCACCTGGCTGCCTGCGCGTGGGTCCTTCCACCTGCACCCATGACAATTAGCCCTTCCGACTGATGGGATACCAAAAAACTAACATCATCAAAAAAATTGTGACCACTGGACAAAAAAAAGAATAATAAACAAGCTCGACTCGAAAATAATAAACCTTTCATGGTTCAGGAGACCTCCCAGTTCATATTATCCTCTTAAATATTAGAAAATATATTGTAGCGGCCATAGGGGCTCTGAGGGCCACTGCCTGTTGACTGTGTTCGCCACAAGGCACCATGGGTAATGGGACTGAGTTCGGGGGCCGTTCAGGGCCTGTTTGTGTGTGTTTTGGGGGGTTGTCTGTGTTTCCTTTTGTGGTGATTGTTTGTTTATTATTGTGTGCTGTTTGCAGGGACGGACTTACCATTAGGCAAAACTAGGCAGTTGCCTCGGGCCCCAAGTTCTTGGAGGCCCCATAAAACTCCTCATACACTTATGGTTAATACAGTTATTACTTATTTGTACACATTAATTATGTTTTGATTGAAATCCTGTCGCTAAAATGCCAGCAGAATGCTTACTGTATTATGTGTGTCTCGGGGCCCCCCCTTCAGTCTCCACTACATTGGATCAGTCCATCTCACTGCGCATGTGCAGAGAGGATCCAGGAAGAGCAGCAAAACATACGAAAACAAACGGTGTGAAGACAAGAGAAGAGCAGAGAAAAGAACAGAAAAGAAAAAGACGATGAAAAGAAGCTATGCCAGCGGTGCTGAAAAAAGAAGGAAAAAGGAGGAAAGCAGAAAGCTGCTCTCAAAATGCCCCAAAGTGACAACATACATACTTCACTTTGGCAGCGGCTCGCAGCAGCAACCCACCACGGCCCCAATCCAAGTTGTCCCTGACCTCGCCGGCCCCAAGCCAAGTCGGCCCCCGACCAACTCGGCCCCAAGTAACTGTTCCAATTGAACAGAGCACATTTAGAGCAGCCGCAGGTTATTATTTTTTTTTTAATCCTTGTGTGTGTGTGTGTGTGTGTGTGGGGGGGGGGGGGGGGGGGGGGGGGGGCACGTCCCCCCGTCCCCCCTAAACTGACGCCTATGTGCAGATGCTTTTAATAAGACAGATGTTGCAGCTGAGGCTTTACTGTTCATGGTATTTATCATGTTCAAACTTAGTATGAATCAAAATAAAATACAATATTCACAACAACCAGCAAGTGTAACGGCGACGTCGACACCTGTTTGGGAGGTCAGTTGTCGACGTGTGGAGATGAGCAACTAGTGAGTATCAAAATGGCGTGTGTGTTGTCTTCTCATTTCAGAGGGCCCCATTCCTGCCTTTGCCTTGGGCCCCAAATTTGTTAAATCCGCCACTGGCTGTTTGCCACTGTTTTTGTGTTCTTTTATTTTGTTGTTTTTATTTTGTTTGACATGGCCTGCGCGCCTCTGGGGAGGGCGCTATTGTGTGCACTGTGGGTTGGTTGTTTTCACAATAAACTCCTGTGCTTGTGTGAAACTAAAGAGCAGACTGAGTCCTCCTTCGCTGACTCGGCTGCTCGTCGAGATCACCACAATATATAGTTATTTCAACCACCCAATGCATCACGTTGGGTGGCCATTTTTCCGCCAAGCACACTTATAATGCTGTTGGAGTGCACTGATTGGCCACTCGGGTTTCTGATCCAGTTTTGCCAGGCGAGATGGACACATATCATGCTACGGCGACTTGTTCAAGCAGCTCAGTCAGTTTCAACATTTGAAAAGTGACCATGTCAACAAACAAAAAGATGAACTGTGTCTGAACTGTGACAAAAATGACAATGTGCACTTTGTATTCATACATGTCAAACCTGTTTACCCAGTCAGGTGGAACCCCGTTTGTAGTTTTACTGGATTAAGCTTGGACAAACTGTTCTTCACGGCTACCATTCAAGCAGAGAAAGAGTGCTGTTCACTAATAAAAGGCTGTATTTACATGATATTTTCATACAAAAATGAAAAACCTTTGAGAATTTAGCAATTCTTTCATGTGCATGATCTTATGTTATAAAACAAACTTCTGCTGCATACCAAAATGAGCCATTTCTTACAATCTCAGACTTCAGGGCATTGAAAACAACTAAATGAAGGTGTGAGTGGCTGAGCCCCTCCCAGAGTGAAGTTTATGACTTGACCTGAGACATGTTAATGATGCCACTTTGGACAGGTGTGGTGAAGTATTAAACAGAGAAACTTCATCATAAAGTAAGCAGTCACATTTTACAGAACACGTTCTACAATCTTGTGTTGTTTACAAGCAGCTTTCCAGAAAAAAAGGAACAAGCCAAAGTGTGTTAATCTGGACCTGGCAACATGATCAGCACCTGATATCTAATCTAAATATAAAACACACCTTTACAGTTTCATATAAAAGCGAAGCACCACCATCGACCTCTTACAAACAAAATATCAATTTTATGAATAGTTTTTAACTTGTTTGATTAGTGCCATGTGTTAATATTTGTCCGTACTGTTTTTTAACAGATAATTCACTTTTGTGATGTTTAATTTAAAAAAAAAAAAAAAAAAATAGCATTGTAATTGTACAAGAATGTGCTTTTTTGTTTTAAGGCATCTGAATCACACTTGAAATCCTGTAAAATTAGTATAGATTTGCTGTTCATTCAACCCACCTCTGTGTCAAGATTCAGAATAGAAATTGATTTTGTTGAACACATCTAAACACAAAAAAATAATCACAAGATAAAATCTTACAGCCTTAAAATCAACAATTTGTTTCAAGTTCTTGAAGAGAAAAAGAATACAGGTTGTGTTACCTTGGCTGAACGTGGTGGAAAACAGCAATGAAGTCCAAGAGTTTATCGTGCTGTCAGAATTTAAATATCAGATAAAAGGAGCCAGATGTAGAATGGAGGCAGGCGCAGACAGCAGCGCTGCAGGAACCACCCTCTGTCATAAATGCCCTCTTCTCACGGATACAGCAGTTGATCAACACCTGCCAGCAACAAAACAGAGTCTGAGAACTACAATCAAAACCTTTAACAAAGTAAATATGAACAAATCTTTAGATGCATGTTTAAATTGTTGAAGATCATTGAAATATAATGAAACTGAAGGTTTTCTTGTCATAAATTGTCATTTGGTGTCATGTTCAGGTAGGCGGTGCCAAGTTGTTTTTACAGAGCTGTTGCTGATCGCTGTGAATTGTATCACCAGTGGTGCCGGGTGAGGATCGTTTCCCTGATAGGCAGTGGCTCCATTTAACAGACTTCACCCAGCGTGGGTGTAAAGCATCGTTCACCCCAGTCAGTGTATGACTGGTGATTCAGCGCTCAGTTCTTGATACGTTTGTCTGACTCTGTGTTCTGTCTCCAGTCTGGTGTCCTGTACAGACACCACTCCTAACTCACTCTGCATCCCAGTCCTGGCCACCCGGCTCCTCCAAGCGCTCTGGTTTCCTCCAACAGTCCGGAAATATGCATGTGAGGTTAATTAATGGCCTTACATGACCCTAATGATGTCGGACGTGCCTCCCTTACTATTGGTCAGTACTGTTTTGAGTAGGGTGACCATATTTAGAATTTCAAAAAACAGGACCAGGACCAAATGCAGGTGGGCTTCTCGGAGGTTGATGAACATGCTTTAAATTTAACTTCTTTAACAAAATAAAATGAAATGTAAAAGCTTGTAACAAAATAACAACTCTCTTAGATTCTTTATAAATATTAAATAATGTTCTAAATATGAACACTTATGTTAGAAAATCCAGCTTCAGCAATATATTTCTTAATAACTGTAATATGATAGAAGAATATAAGAGTCTCACCAAAATACTAACTTAACAAACAAAAAAGATACAGACTTTAAATCTTTAATTGTTTTCTTCATCCTGCTTCTCTTCTACATTCTATTTTTCATCTTGGTATGTTGGAAATTTTTTTTGCAGTTCATCTGAGAAGGTACTCTTAAGCTTTGGCATTTTCCTGCTCCGCTGTCGAATTAAGTAGAGAAGGAATTCATCAGTTCTCCATAAATAGTGTTGTAAACAGTCGGAATGCATTGATCTCATACTTCGTGCTAACGGGGCTAATAAATAGAATTTAGATTGTTCTGTGATCCCACTCTATAGCGATAGGAGGCGGTAATGCGCATATTGAACTGGTGCCATCTGCCGTTAACAACACAGAAGAAGAAGAAGAAGAAGAAGAAGAAGAAGAAGAAGAAGAAGAAGAAGAAGAAGAAGGAGCGCTCCGCTGTCTGAACAGCCCCGTCTGCTCCACTCCGTCTCTGTGTGTGTGTGTGTGTGTGTGTGTGTGTGTGTGTGTGTGTGTGTGTGTGTGTGTGTGTGCGTGCGCTGCGCAGATCGGCTCACAAAACCGCCTCTCGGTACTTACGTTGCACAACAAAGTATCATAGTATTGTGTGCAAAGCGCTGGTCAATTTACGTTTATGTGCTATGAGAAACAGTGAACCCCGGAAATCTCCTTGAATTTAAAAAAACCCGCCCAGACGCCCCGGACAGGACGTAAAAAGTGGGCATAAACCCTGGTAAAAGAGGACGTATGGTCACCCTACTTTTGAGGCTGATTTGTTCTGTGGGTGGGGTCTCTCAGTGGTGCACTGGTGGTTACAATTGTTTCTCTTCTGGTAGCTTGGGGCAAGATGCCTGTTGTATTGGCTAATCATGTGACTGAACAAACCTGTATGGCTGGACAGAGGCTCTGGGTTTCCCACTCATGTCAAATGAAGGCTCACTTGCTGTGTGTATACGTATAGACATTAGGGCTGTCACGATATCAAATTTTCTCTTCACGATTATCATGGGCCAAAAAGGTCACAATTACGATATTATCACGATATCAGCAAAAATTTAACTAATAATGGTACAAATATTCAGATTCATCTTTAATTTCATTTTTGTTTGTTTTCTCTTTTCCCAGATGAATTACCATCAGAATACCTGTCAAATGAGGAGTTGAAACAATATGAGAACAGTAACTGTACAACTGCAAACAAAAAGTGTAGTTACACTCAACCAATTAAAATCTGATGAACTGATTAACAGAGGATCCACAGTGTTACCCCCCTTCGCAGATGCTTTAGCTCAGGCATTTCTTGCGAATTGGTGTGTCGTCAAACTTGTCTGCTTCCACTTTTAGGAACCCAAAAACTCCAACACTGCCGACTTGACTTTTTTCGGGTTAGGATAGAGCGTCTCGCTGTTGTTGTCAGCCACCGCTGACATGTTTAGTTCACTCATGACGCTCGCTAACTGGGAGCCACGCTAGCTAGGAGCCGTGCTGCTACCGCTGCTCTGCTGTGTTTATATCTGAGGAGAGGGGGAGAGGTTGGGGTGCTGCAGGAGGGAGACAAAGCAGGGCGGAAGAACAGGAGCGGATTTTGAAAATCCACTTCGACATGTTTCAAGTGGCGCTAGATCCTCTATGCAATATTATCATATGCACATTTTAAACACGATATTGAAATTTCATTTTTTAATACCACGATTATTATCAATACCGGTATACCGCGACAGCCCTAATATTTGTATGTATACATATACAAACATATATACACACACAAACACACACACACACACACACATATATATATATATATATATATATATATATATATATATATATATATATACACATATATATATATATATATATATATATATATATGTATATGTATATATATACATATATATACACATACATATATATATATATATATATATATATATATATATATATATATATATATATATATATGTATATATATACATATATATATAGTAATGTAGCCGTTTGGACAATCAGGTTCTTATGTTCACCTCCAGGTTGCTCTGTATGCTCTGCCCTATGTTCACAAACGGCAGTAAAGAAACCGGAAGAGGACGAAGCTTCACCAACATGCAGAGAAACTTTTGCCATGTCTCACAGCTGCCGTGGGTGTTGGTACTCGGATGAGTTTGAGCCGGAGTTTTTGGGACGTGAGTTCATTAGCTGCGTTAGGCAACACAAGGCTGTTCGCCACTGCGTCCTGTAGACCATGCATTTTGTGAATACTTTAGACTGAGAGACCGCTTCAGTTGTCCATGTATCTTTTTTGTTATTTATCAGTCAGTGTGCTTTGGATTTTCATGTACTGGGATTGCTCCTGTTGCAGGAGATTCGTGTCCAAAATCTATGGGTTCTGAGGTGGATGGAGATCCCCACCTGTAAATGTATTAGTTGGCACTCATCAGAGGAAATGGTGGAAAAAAAAAACCAAAAAACAAAAACAAAAACAAAAAAAAGAATGTGTTTACTTTTTAATTTAATTTTTCTAAAAGCCAGTTATGAAGCCAGGTATGATTCAGTAAGTCAGTCCAGTACATGCTTTTAACCTTTGAGGTCGCCACTTCAAAAGAGAGAGCATTTTTACATATGAATGTGTAACTTGTTTATAATAAAGCATGAAGCGCTTTTAGCAAAAACATCCACGCATTGTAAACGATGGTGAACGGGAACGAGAGGATCCAAATTCTGACCGTTTTGAACTTTGATCTTGTGTGATTATGTCCGCATACACTCTGCATGTGAACACACTCTAACCTAATTACTTCAGGTGTGTTGAGTTAAACATCAACCTTTTCTATTGTCATCCAGGTGTTTATCATCTCCAATCGGTCTATTTGCATCCAGTTTTTTTTTTTATTTGTTTCCAGCCAATTACATACTTACAAAATTTGATAAATTTAAACAACTGCAAAGCAAGACACAACCCACAAGTAAGAGTAACCCACAGAATGTAAAATAAAAAATAAGAATAAAATGCCAAATGCAGATTTCATATATAGCATGTAGTGTTTGAGTTGAGAGTAATGCATAACATCAATCCAGCATGGTCATCCATCCTTTTGAATGTTCTATTGATTGTTAACATTTAAAGTACCGTATTGATCCGAATATAAGACAACTCAGATTATTACACGATTATTACCCTATTTTTTAAAGATCATTTTGGGAAAAAAAAATGCTGAAGACAATAAGGTCACCTATAAAATACATTTTTATTATACAATTATTATAAACTCAAAAACTCACTACTGAGATAACATTTCACGAGATATAAAATGAAAAAATAAGAAGCCTCAAGGAGTCCAAACTGCATAAATGATGTAAATAACTTTCCAGCGCCTTCAGCTGAATCACGGCTCTGGTGATGGACATTCCGTCTTTCCGTCTTTCAGAGACGTATTCACTCACCCTTCTATCAGTCTGTCTGAAGCGTCCGCTCTGGGACCACGGAAAGCTTTTCTCATAGCGTTAGCATTCTGTGGGCGTTTTTTTCTGTGCTCTCCAATATCGAACGAGGCGCTCTGCTACACCAGATCTCCTGGCGGCTTGGCAGTTGTTTGATGACTCTGCTGCGTTGATCACCATCAGTTTAAAGTTGGTGTCATAACTTCTCCTCTGTTGTTTGCTCAGTTGTCCAGCGTTCAGCCCCTTTGTTCCAGATGATCCGCCATTTTTCATCAGATCATTTGATCTCATTTCATCGCTCCACTCGCTCTCTGGTCAGTGATACTTTGGCTCCATCTAGCGGCGCGGATGCGTATTGACCATCTACCGTAAGTCTGCGATTATAACACGACCCCACTTTTTAGGATGCAGTTTCTGGAAAAAAACATCGTCTTATATTCGGGTCAATACGGTATGTTGTTCTCTTTGGGCATGTATGTATGCCCTCATTACAAAAACAAACAACAGCACCCATGAGGGGTTCAACATGATGTGAATGCAAAATATTTTCTGAAATGAAAAACACTGCATGTTCACTTGAATGTTTGTTGTTACCAGTAGGGATGTCCTCAGATATTCGACGATTCCTTCGAAGGGGCCTGATTCAATGGCCAATCACGCAGTCGAAGCATGCAAAGTGTGGTTATTAAACAAGGACCATTCCATTACAGTTGCATGGGGGTGCTGAATGACTGATTTTACATAGAATTGCTTATTTTTTTCCAAATAAATGTTATATAAAGCCTATTTGATATACATGTTAGCCTATCAAATATACTGTGGAAAAATTTGCTTAACTTGTACTTTTATTCAATATTCTATCTATTTAGTGTTTGTGAATGAACCACCATGGTGAATGGCACAGTCCCATTTTGCGCAGAGCTCCGTCACAGAGCAGCATCTCAGTGGTGATTTGGCTTAACTTTAAAAGTCTTACAATGTCGGAAAAAAACTTCAGAACAAGTCAAAGATGATCCAAAAAATGCCAAATGCAAGTTGTGTCAGCAGTTCCTTTCTTATCATTCCACAACAACTATATATATGGCTTTCCACCTTAAACACGTAAGTAGCCAGATAATTTGGTGTATGAAAGATGTTTCTGTCACTCACTTCTCAATTTAATGCTGACTTTTATTTCGTTTAATTGTAATATTTTAGGTTATTATATTATTTTTTTAATTTATCTAAAAGGCTTATTCTATTTAATTTAGTGTTTGTTTTTGCATGGATGTTGCGCTGCGAAACGACCCGACACAGCACAATTAAGCCTATTTCATTTAATTTGAGCAGATAATGTAAGAAATTGTTTAGCCAAAAAAATTGAGCCTATCTGCAGAGCTTATAGATATAAATAAATAACATGCTTTAGCCCATTTGTTAGAGGTGGGTTTGGTTCTGGTCATTTGAACTACTTCATTTGTTTGATGTTTAGAGTTACCGACACTTTGTTCCAGTCTGTGTTTCAGCTGTGTAGGAAAAAAGTAGGAGTTTTACCTGCCTGCGCTATTTTTTTTGGGTTTTTTTTTTTAAATAGTGCAATCAGTGCCGTCTGTAGGCATAGGCGAACTAGGCGGCTGCCTCGCACGCAGTGAATGGGGAGGTTGCCGTGGCCGTACACGGGGGTGCCCCGATACTCCGTGTGCCGTGTACCGCTCCGCGCTGTGCCACGCTGCTCCAACGCCCCGTGTAGGACTCCCTCCCCCCTGCCAAAAGAGATGATACATGAGTCCACTATCAGTCGACGATCGGCAGGATCGGACGAATCAGATTCGACTGTATAAATTCTTAGTCGGGGACACCTCTACAGGAACTACTTCATAGCATCAGACAGTGAAACCGCTACATGTGATGTATGTAAAATAAAATTAAAAATGTGAAAAATAAATAGTAAAAAGGATTGGTATCATTATCGGTGATACTGGCCCAGTATTTACATGGCATTGGATCGATACCAAAATTTGGAGTATCGCACAACCCTACTACATATAAACACATTAAATTCCTGGCTTTCCAGTTCGTTGTTAACGGATACCAGCCACTAGAGGGCTCTTTTCACCTAGCTGAAGCAAGTCTGTCAGATGATAAACCAGCAGAAATTTGCCATCTAACTGCAACGCAACGATCATAACCACATTGCTAAAAAGCACAAATGGTAACAAAACAAATGATAAAATAACCAGCTCTCACCTTTAGTAGAGCTGGAGTCTCCTCTTTCTTTTGGAATTTTGAATAGAACAACACTTCATATTGATTTGACCAAGCCAGCAGAATTTTCTGTTGTTTTTTGAGCACGCAATATACTGAAAACTTTATTTTTTTAATGAAATACTGTACTTTGACTGAGGGGGAGGGGGAGTCTGCGTGAGGGGGCAACGCAAACTGACCCCGGCTCCCCCTTGACGCCGGGGCCGGGGTCAGTTTGCAAAAGTCCAACTTTATTATTAAATACAAATACACATACCATATTTTTCGCACTATAAAGCACACTGTCAATGAATGTTTTTTTTTTTTTACTTTTTTCATACATAGGACTCACCGCATTATAAGGCCCATAGAACAGACAACCCAGTCTCACGGCATTTCATGCTCTGAGTCAGGTAAATTAATTTATTGAATCCTGTCCAGGAGCAGTGCTTTGCACAGTTTTTTGTGTCCCACGCCTCTTTTTAAACTAATACATTTCAATGTGAGTCGCCTGGCCACGCCCCCCTTACATTAAACGATGCATATATTATTGTTTCTTTTATTCAGACGCTCAGATAATAGCCACCTTTACTATCATTGCCCTGTTCACACTGAAGGTAACTTTAAAGATGTGTGCAGCCACACGCTGAACAGGAACATTCTGGAGACATCGCGATAGCGTCCAGTCCAGTATAAAAAGGGAGAAAAAAATTATCCACGTTCTGTATGAGCGAAATACATATTGGTGATCTAGGTGGTTCCAATGCGGCCGCTCTCAGTGTCGCGGCGGGCGCAGTCAAACAGCTCAGACCGACAACCGGGTGGTTTTTATTACCGTATTTTCCACAAAAAAGGCACACTGTTGGTTTTTGAGAAAATTTGAGGCTTTTAGGTGCCTTATAGTGCGGAAAATACGGTATATGAAAAAAATTAAAATGCTCTCTGGGGGCTGGATCAAATGTGGAGGCAGGCCATATCCGGCCCGTGGGCCGTAGTTTGAGGAACACTGACCTAGAGGAAGCCAAACACCATCACCCTCCACAACACCACAGAGTGTGGTGTGGATGTGATGGATTAGATGATGCGGGAGTACACTGTCCGCAGAGGAACACAGCGCTGGCCAGTCGCCGTGTTCATCATGATAGACATGGCAGCGCTGAATGCTTATGTTCTGTGTCAGGCATGCACTGTGGAGAAGGACAGACGGGTGAACTTCCTGGTGAAACTCACAAAAGACTTGGCTAACTCTTATGTGAGTGCGAAGCAAGCTCAACAGGAACAATCACTTTGCCAACAACCGTCCACACCAAGCCCTGGGAAAAGACCCAAGTGCCAAGTAAAAAAAAAACTGCAATAACAATCAAGTCTCACGCATTGAGCGTGGCTTTCAGTGAGGTTAGGTTGATAATTAATCCACTCCAAATGAACTTTGTAGCACACTGTCTTGAATTATAATATGAACAACAGAGACCACTTACCAAAGATTTTGTACAGTGCATGATGTTCTGGGGTACATGGCTGCGAAGTATTTTAGGTGTTTGAGTATGGAATGTGATGGAAGGGAAAGGTATGGGTGGTAGATTTCTCTGCCCAATGCAAACTCAGATAAGTGTCTGTTGTTTTGTTGTTTCCCTCCCTTTTCATTATTAATCCACCTCATTTTTATCCTCAGGAATCTTGGAGCAATCAAGTAAAGCAAAGGCAGGATTCACACCATGGACAAATATTGAGAAACTGGTCTTTGTATTTTGTTTACTTATGATTTGGAAGAGATTACCCTGTTTTATGAGAAATCCACTTGTTGATATAACTGATAAAAAAGTGGCAAACAGTATGCTTCATAATTTCTATACAGCCAAGTTATCAGTTATGATCCAAACAATGTTTCTACTTGGACTAATTCCTGTGTTTTTTATGCGTGTATTGCAGTGGCGGACCGTGCATTTCACACTAAGGCCTTCAGAACATATTCGCCTGAACCAATCCGCCCCTCAATAACTATTTTATGTCTATAAAAAAAAAAATCTTATTTTGCAGATATGCATATAAAGAGTTGTTGCACAGCAGATAGATACTTGTGCAGCCACAATAAATGCCTTTGTTGAAGGGCACAAGTCTCCTACTGCATCTGTGCACATACACCAAGCATCAACTTAATAAAACAGCAATATTATTTAGGAAAACAGGAACATTTTACTCACGAAAATCCCGATTATTTGTAAACAAAATCCATCCACCTTTCCTTCCTCAAAAAGAGTTTATTTGCTCTGTCATATAGATTATCCGTGCGTTTCAGTTCAATCAGCAGATCCTTCTCCATTGCCATCAAAGCCAGGGCTGAAAGTCCAGCTTGCCCTGTGGTATTTCTGGCATAAGTTTTAATTCTCTTCAGGTCTTCTTCTGCCTCTTCTTCTTCTTCTTCTTTGGAATAATTGCGGGTGGCGACCAACAACTTAGGTGCATACCGCCACCTACTGTATCTCTTGGTGAATGTAAATCAGAAGGCCTGGATCTTCTGTTGTTAGTGTACGCTAGCTAGAAGGCGCTGAGTCGCCAACTCGAAATCTGATTGGTTGAAGCAACTGTCTGCTTGACGCTTTACTTTACTTTACTGGGCCATCAGAACGGACAGTGAAGGCCTCAGGCAGATTTCTTTTTACCCTAGCAACAGATGATGCCTGTAATCTGATTGGTTAAATGATTTAATATGAAAAAAACATGTCTGGAAGCAGCGCAACCACGGGAAAACTATGAAAGGAACTGGATATATGAACATACCGTTTGGAATCATTTATTAATTATTTACGGACAAAATATAATTTACATCAGTCTGTAATTCAGGTAATTTTTAGGCCAGCAGAGAAGGCTTTGCAGGCCCTGACGGCCCACCACTGGTCTATTGACACTGCAGAAGAGAAGGTTTTTCTAAATAGACTGAACAGAGTGATAATAGAAATTAGTAGGGGTGTCCTCAGATAGTCGACGATTCGACGATTCGTTCGAAGGGGCCTGATTCGACTACCAATCACGCAGTCGAAGCATCGAAAAAATGTGGTTATTAAATGAGGACCATTCCATTACAGCTGTATGGGGGTGCTGAATGACTGATTCTACATAGAATTGCTTGTTTTTTTTTCCAAATAAACATGATATAAAGCCTATTTGATATACATGTTAGCCTATCAAATATACTGTGGAAAAATGTACTTGTACTTTTATTCAATATTCTATCTATTTAGTGTTTGTGAATGAACCACCATGGTGAGTGGCACAATCCGATTTTGCGCAGAGCTCCGTCACAGAGCAGCATCTCGGTGGTGATTTGGCTGAACTTTAAAAGGCTCACAAAGTCGGAAAAAAACAGAACTTCAAACCAAGTCAAAGATGATCCAAAAAAAAAGTCAAATGCAAGTTGTGTCCTTTCATATCACTTCACAACAACATGGCTTTCCGCCTGAAACGGGTCAGTAGCCAGATAATTGGGTTGATAAAAGACGGTTCTGTTACTCATTTCTCATTTTTAATGCTGACTTTTATTTCGTTTAATTGTAATATTTTATTTTAGGTTATTATTATATTATTATTTTTATTTATCTAAAAGGCTAATTCTATTTAATTTAGTGTTTGTTTTTGCATGGATGCTGCGCTGCGAAACGACCCGACACAGTGCAATTAAGCCTTTCATTTAATTTGAGCAGATAATGTAAGAAGTTGTTTAGCCAAAAAATGTGATCTTATCTGCAGAGATTATAGATATAAATAAATGACATGCTTTAGCCCGTTTGTTAGAAGAGGGTTTGGTTCTGGTCATTTGAACTATACTTCATTTGTTTGATGTTTAGAGTTACCGACACTTTGTTCCAGTCTGTGTTTCAGTGTGTAGGAAAAAAATAAGTGTTGTTTTACCTGCCTGCGCTGTTTTTTTTTCATTGTTTTTTTTTTTTTTTTTTTGTTTAATTTTTTTTATTATTAGTGCAATCAGGGCCGACTGTAGGCATAGGCGCCCGTGAGCACCGCTCTGCACTGTGCTGTGCTCCGACACCTGTGTAGGCACACTTCACCCCCCCCCCCCCCCCCCCCCCCACCCCCGCTCCTCCAAACAAGATGAAAGATTCGACTATCAGTAGACTATTGGCAGATTTGGACGAATCAGATTCGACTATAGAAATCCTTAGTCGGGGACACCTCTAAGTTCCTGCTCCTCTTCCTCATCTTAATGTTGCCATTAATGAGCCAGTCTGTCTGTTTGATCAGCGGCACAAGGGGAGGAGCACATTGAGAATGAGTGAGGAGAGAGAGGAGAGCGTGATTTGTAATTACCTTACCAGGACAATTAAGCACGGGATGAAGATTTTAACCAAATAAAGGAACAAGTTTTATTAGCTAAAACAAGAATACTACAACAATGTCAGCATTTCAATATGAAATAATTCCTTTTGCCTTTTTCACACTAAAAATATCAATACTAAAAATAAAACAGTATATAAAAATGTACCAATATCAGCAGTGCAACAGAAAATACTATTACCCATAGGTATTTATGAAAAATAGTGCAGATAAGGTGCAAAATACTATTGGCTCTTTGTTCTTTTGTCAAAGAGCTTATGCCCCGAGGTCCCCTTTTTGGCCCTTGATATAGTGAGTAGTTAAATAAATACCCAGTATTTAATAACACTGGTAACAGAAAATACCTAAAAATGCACAGCAAATAACACAATAAATACAAAACTTTAAAACACACATGCTGGGTAAAAACAACCACACAGCATCTGGTTCAGAGTAACATGATTTAAACGACTGCTGTAAACTACAGTTGGCTGTCATTCACCACCACCTTTGACTCTTTGCTCTCAAAGCCCTTAACAAATTATTCCCTGAATAATCTATTGTTCCCTTTTGTATATTTTCCTCAATATTTTAAAGGTTCTGATCAAGAAAGAGTAACATGTTCACATTTTTCCTTTCATTACGCTTCTTCTTTGATGAACTGGTTGTCCTGACTTGCTGAAAACTCTTTCTGCAGGGACTGAAGTTTTTTTGCAATCTTGCTCATGGATGGGAATGTTGCTTCACTGTTAAAATGACATCTTTGACCACCACTTGCACCTTAAAAGCAACATCAATTTGTGCTGTAAATACCAAAACCTTAAAGCTCGTGTCCGAAGTTCTGAAAGAGAGAGGTTTTTTTTAATCCAACATCTGGAGATTCCGCCCTCCCTCTGCTTTCATGAGCGACCAAGCCACGCCCCTTTAATTGTGCACACGAATTACCTGTCGGGTGAAAATGAGTGCCTCTGAGTCCTCCAGCATCCTACACGTTTAGCTGTTTACGGTGGATGTTCAGCAGACCATGGATATATCCGAGGTAAGCGCGGCGGCTGCTGCGTAGCTAACTCACCTCTGCCTGGGCGAGTGCGCATGCTCTCTGGCTTCGTGCACACTTTGATTGACAGCCGACCAGGCGGAAGCTAGAAATCTATTGGCTGACGCTGACTGGCGCTTTTTCGGATAACATGGGGGTCTATGAGACGAAGGCAGAGCTCATATACAAATTTTTATATTGCTTTATGCTAATTTTATATTATAGTATCGAACCAGATTGACACATTGAAGCTCTGTTAAAAAATTATACATACATTGGAAACGAACAGAAACTCCGCTTTAACGTCACTTCTATAAAACAGTTCCCGGTAACGCTTCCTTTTACAGTACGGTAATTACCATGTATTAACATGGTAATTGCAAGGTAAGTACCATGTAATAATGAGAAGTTACTATAAAATTACCGTGTAATTACAGGGTATCTATGTTGCTAATTACCTAGTACTTTTAGAGTAATTACCAAGACAATTCCAGGCAAATA
Organism: Salarias fasciatus; assembly: GCF_902148845.1. Lineage (NCBI taxonomy): Eukaryota > Metazoa > Chordata > Actinopteri > Blenniiformes > Blenniidae > Salarias > Salarias fasciatus. Next base: position 21,803,801 of record NC_043761.1, on the reverse strand, counting down.
CCAGGTAACTACCTGGTATTAAGTATTAATTACTGGGCAATTATAATGTATATAGCAACTATGTCGTAATTGCCAAGTACTTACTAAGTAATTGCTAAGTAATTACCATGTAATCATTGGGAAATGTAGACTTTTTACTAGGTATTACTAGGTACTGCTAGGTGTGTACGCTATGTATTTCCCTAGTAGTCAAGTGTTTTTTACTACTTATCTGGTAACTTCTTAGTATTTCCCAGTAACTACAACATTTACCTGGTAATTACGGTTGAACTGTAGACTACTGCAAAAAGAAGTGAAGCCTGTTTCCACACTATTACCTGGTAACTACTTATTCATTACCCAGGAACTGCAAAAATACCTACCTCGAAATTACATAGTTATTAAAGTGGATTTGTACTGTAAAAGGAAGTGAGGTCTGTTTCCATGTTATTACCTGGTAATTACTCAGTATTTAGCCCATTACTAGGAAACTTTCACATTACCCAACACACTTGCACCAAAAAAGCAGCAAACCCCATCAGTGTCTGTGATACAGTCTCTGAACAGCACACTGTATCTGTCAGGAGATCAGAGTTTCCATCAAAACCACCATCACCAGCCATCACATTACATTAAGATGAACGCATTATTATTACTCTTCCTTACTCCAAACACCTCACTGTGACAGACATGCAAAAACAAGAGAGCTGCCAAAGATAAACATTTTAATCAAATGGAGTTCAACTTCTTATAAAACAATTTACAAAACAGTGCACTTTTTTAGCAGTCAGCCACCTTTTTTTTTTTTTAAGAAACAGAACAGATTTCTTTTGCAAAAAATAAAATACAAATAACAGTGATAAACAATCTCTATAAATCAACATTAATAAGTACACTGCTCCAGTCTTGTGAATTCACATCATGTGTTTTCTGTCGACCCGTCTGGTCTACAGGAACCCTTGATCTCCATCATTCCGAATACCCAGGACCGCCGTCGCCAGGTGTTGTCACGTAGTCCACGTCCAGACTTGTACCTCCCTCGGCGAGATGGAAATGAGGACAGCACAACTGTTCCTTCTTAATGCTCAGGGTTTATTCACTTTAACACCCAAACCCCAAACGTGAGAGCTGAAAACACACAAATATACATATTAATAAACAGAAACTTACACAATAAACAAATATACACATTGCCAGGGGTGGAAAGTAACAAATTACTTTACTCGCGTTCCTGTAATTGAGTAGCTTTTTTGTGTACTTATACTTTTTCAAGTACTTTTTAAAAAGTGTAATTTTACTTTTACTTAAGTACATTTTCTTCTAAGTAATATACTCCGGTACATTTTACATCACAAACATTACTGAGTAAAAAAAAAAAGAAAAGGAAAAAAGGCTGAAACAGAAGAGAAAACGCGTTCTGGTGCCGAATCACGGGAGGGAGAGTTGATTGGTGCGAGCAGAGACAGACATGGCGCAAGTCTCACACACAGACGATGGTGAACGTGGAGGCAGGCAAAGGCGTTGTGGTGAACTACCGTGGAGAGGTCGAGAACACAGATACAAAAACTACAGTGCACCCCTGGCTCCTGTGCGCAAGCATGTTGAGGCAAGTCGTGTTTCTCGTTTTCTTTCCAACAAGCTAACTTATGCTGTTATTCGGCTGGCTTATCATGTGCGCAAGTTAGCTTGCAACCTGACGTGATCATTATTCCAGGTACCACAGCAAACATCCTTCAGCTGCTCTCCCCCTGTGGTCTGTACAGTCCAGGCAGGATTTGGCAGCTTTTTAACTCTTTTATCGCCTCCTGATAAATGCACATTTGCAAGCTAGTTATTTAGCGTCTGTCTTAACCTAGTAATCCTACAGCTGAGAAAGCATAGTAAGTCATGATGCAGTCTTTTCATAAACGGACACTTTCTTCCCTCCGTTTTCCAAAACAACTTTGCTCACACTCCAGCAGACAGTGTGGATGGAGGCATTGATTCTGAAAGCCAGTCTCCATTTTTCTCTGCTGACATGCAAACGCCAAACTGCAGTTTTTTTTTTTAAGTCTCCACGTTTAATGCCAGAGTGGGAGCCCTAAATCTTTTCCATTGGCATCCTCAAAATGAATTAACAAATCACAATTGTTTAAGTTTTATCTGTTCTTTTATTAGGTCGTTATTTGAACCAGACCAAGACACACTGTGTACATTCATCATTTAGATCACAGTTTCTCTTGTTTATTATTATGTACCTCATACTTCATGTTTTTGTGACCAAATTTTGCATTCTGATGCACAAATGCATTAGCTGTATAAACATATCTAAGAGTATAATAAATAAAATGCTGAGTATTTAATAAAGTAGTGATTTACATAGTAATGAAAATATTTGTATATTTATGTTTTCAGAGGAGACATCCATCATAGCTCAAGGCCTTTGGTGACGGTGTGGCAACACGGAAACAAACACTGGAGCCTCCAGGAATGCTGCCCAAACAACCTGAACAGGACGACATGATGGCAGGATGGCAGATGTGTGCCACAGGCAACAGTGGACAAACTTGTCATGAGCTTCATTTGTGGTGGGCTCATTAACCTTCAGTGGTGGAGCGAGTATATATTCAGACAGTTCATGTATTTAATTGAATTTGCTTGACTACCTGTAAATAAAACAGTTTAATTGATATATACATACGCACGTCCTCGTTTCCTTCTTGCACAACACAATAGAGGCAGAAAACACCCGTTGTTAAAAAGTAACTTTTTACTTTTACTCACAGTACATTTCAAATCATTTACTTTTACTTGAGTAAATTTTTTGACAGGTAACTTTACTTGTACTTAAGTAAAATCACATCAGAGTAACAGTACTTGTACTTGAGTATAATATTTTTGTACTCTTTCCACCTCTGCACATTGCACAAAACACAAATATCTTTAAACCTTCAAATATACACGTGAAACCGACATTACAACCAAAACATTCACCCAAGCCTGAACATGAGACCACAGCCACCCAGCAGCAGCTGCAGAGCCACCATACTACCACCACTAGAATGATCAATAAAACACCAAGCAAAACGGAAATATACACACCTCACTGGCTGCTTCACATTGTAAAGGAGGTAAGCCGTTTGTTTTTGCTCTTTTTACATACTTTATGGAGCGTTTTTCTCTCTCCGCGTCTGTCTGTGCACCACTTAATGTGGTCCTACCCGGAACGTCTGCAGACGGTTCGTTCCGCCACTCGGTGATATTTCTATTTAATAAATTTCGGTTCTACCTCGACTGAGAGAAAGCTTATTTATGCAGATGTCTGCAGACGTTTCGCCACTTGATTATATGGTGATATTTATATTTAATTAAATTTCGGTTCCTACCTCTATTGAGAGAAAGCGTGTTTACGGCGGAACGTTCCGGGTAGGACCACATTAAGTGGTGCACAGACAAACGTGGAGAGAGAAGATAAGTTCTAAAAACTCCTGAAAAGAGCAAAAACAAACGGCTTACCTCCTTTACAATGTGATGCAGCCAGTGAGGTGTGTATATATCCGTTCTGCTTGGTGTTTTATTGATCATTATCGTGGTGGTAGTGTGGTGGCTCTGCAGCTGGTGCTGGATGGTTGTGGTCTCATGTTCAGGCTTGGGTGAATGTTTTGGTTGTAATGTCGGTTTCATGTGTATATTTGAAGGTTTAAATATATTTGTGTTTTGTGCAATGTGTATATCTGTTTATTGTGTAAGTTTCTGTTTATTAATATGTATATTTGTGTGTTTTCAGCTCTCATGTTTGGGGTTTGGGTGTTACAGTGAATAAACCCTGAGCATTAAGAAGGAACAGTTGTGCTGTCCTCATTTCCATCACACTGAGGGAGGTACAAGTCTGGACGTGGACTACGTGACAACACCTGGCGACGGCGGTCCTGGGTATTCGGAATGATGGAGATCAAGGGTTCCTGTAGACCAGACGGGTCGACAGAAAACACATGATGTGAATTCACAAGACTGGAGCAGTGTACTTATTAATGTTGATTCATAGTGATTGTTTATCACTGTTATTTGTATTTTATTTTTTGCAAAAGAAATCTGTTCTGTTTCTTAAAAAAAAAAAAAAAAGGTGGCTGACTTCTAAAAATGTGCACTGTTTTGTAAATTGTTTTATAAGAAGTTGAACTCCATTTGATTAAAATGTTTATCTTTGGCAGCTCTCTTGTTTTTGCATGTCTGTCACAGTGAGGTGTTTGGAGTGAGGAAGTGTAATAATAATGCGTTCATCTTAATGTAATGTGATGGCTGGTGATGGTGGTTTTGATGGAAACTCTGATCTCCTGACAGATACAGTGTGCTGTTCAGAGACTGTATCACAGACACTGATGGGGTTTGCTGCATTTTTGGTGCAAGTCTGTGGGGTAATGTGAAAGTTTCCTAGTAACGGGCTAAATACTGAGTAATTACCAGGTAATAACATGGAAACAGACCTCACTTCCTTTTACAGTACAAATCCACTTTAATAACTATGTAATTTCCAGGTAGGCATTTTTGCAGTTCCTGGGTAATGAATAAGTAGTTACCAGGTAATAGTGTGGAAACAGGCCTCACTTCTTTTTGCAATAGTCTACAGTTCAACCGTAATTACCAGGTAAATGTTGTAGTTACTGGGAAATACTAAGAAGTTACCAGGTAAGTAGTAAAAAACACTTGACTACTAGGGAAATACATAGCGTACACACCTAGCAGTACCGAGTAATACCTAGTAAAAAGTCTACATTTCCCAATGATTACATGGTAATTACTTAGCAATTACTTAGTAAGTACTTGGCAATTACCGACATAGTTGCTATATACATTATAATTGCCCAGTAATTAATACTTAATACCAGGTAGTTGCCTGGTATTTGCCTGGAATTGGCTTGGTAATTACTCTAAAAGTACTAGGTAATTAGCAGCATAGTTACCCTGTAATTACACGGTAATTTTACAGTAACTTCTCCTTATTACATGGTACTTACCTTGCAATTACCATGTTAATACATGGTAATTACCGTACTGTAAAAGGAAGCGTTACCCAGCTCCCTGTTGAAATGCCTCAGGCAGAGACCTCCATCTCTGTGTCGGGGGTCTGTTCCATTGGGGCTCTCCCTCCTCCTCCCTCAGTTTACTTTAGAGCTCTCCATGCTCTTTTTGGTGAGCTGCTTTTAAATATGGACGTTTGGTGGTGATGCAATGTCTTTGTTCTTTTTCTGTCCGCCATCGCTCTCTCTCTCTCTTACTCTCTCTCTCCGTCAGGGGTGGGGTACAGAGTGCCGAAGTGAGCTTTTTGCACACAAGGGCCAACAGAGAGGCTGCGCTAACAAACTCTACTAGGAGCAGTAAACAAAAGAATCGATCTCAACGTGCTAAATATCGATCCGATACCAGTACTAACTGTAGTATCGATACTATCGATATTTGGATCGATCCGCCCACCCCAAATGTGCAGTTCTCCTTCCATGCAGTGAGCAGCAGTGGTCAGGGCAGTGTGGCCTTTCTGCACTGTCTCTGGAACTTCAAGTCAAAATATTCCATGGCTAAAAAAAAAAAAACATGAATTCTTCTGAGTTAAATCATTTAAGAGATGTTTTACTTGTCAGTACTGTGTAATGTTTATAAAAGAAGGCTCAAAACTGGACTCATTGACTGACCAAGCCATTGTTGCACCCTTCAGTTCATGTTGAGGATGAGATCAGAATTAAAATTTCAGGAAAGAAGTTCAAATTTTAAATTGTTTCAGTTACATTTGTGCTTTGAATTTTGAGGTTTTAACATCACAGAGGTGTTTTAATAATTGGAATGAATGCAGAAGAACCTATGGTTGAGGGGACAAAATGTCCCCACAACCATAGGAAAACCAGGCACAGTGTAATTTTTGGGGACATTTTTTGGGTCCCCATGAGGGGAAACAGTGTTTTCTTGACAATGTTGTTGTTACTGAGAAAAGCAAAAGTGCAAAAACATTTCTTTGGGGTTAGGCGTTGTTTTGGTCTGGGTTAGGGTAAGGGTTAGGAGTTAGGAGTTAGACATGAATGGGAGTCAATGGAAGCAGTGGTGGGCACAGCTAACCAAAAAGTTAGCTTCGATAACCGTTCTTCCGCTAACTGAAAAGTTAGCTTCGATAACTCTAAACCGATAAACTGCTAAAAGATTTAGCTGAAGCTAACAATAACCGCTAATGCCTGGTTCACAAAGGACGCGTCATGCGCGGAAGCGGCAGCGCCGCACACCGAGTTTCGGATCAAGCTCCTATCTGACGGTTCATAGGCGCGGGGCAGCGCCGCGAGCAGAACAGCTCGCGCTCTGCCCGCTCTGCTCCTATTTTCTCCGCGAGTCCCGAGCGCCGAGAGCGCATAGGAGATTATTTGTTGACGTCGCGCCATGACGCAAGCACATATGTAAGTCATTCAGATATCCTCGGAATCTTGAGTTCCGGGGCTTTCTAACAGTTTTTGAATTGTTTCAATTGGACAAACGGATCAGGAGTTATAAGCATAACAAAATCCATGTTTTTTCAGCGTTTTTTTAACGCAAAGAAGAGACTTTTCATTACTTTGCACAGTAGGAAGCACGTACGAGAGGCGTTCAAGTACCCTCGGAAACCAGAGTCGCTAGCGTGTAAATTTAGCGGAAGCTAATTAGTCCGCTAATGTTTTTCAAAGTTATCTGAACAGCTAATCCACAAATGAAAATGTTAGCTTCTCTAATTAGCAGTTAGCTGATTAGTGGACTGCGCCCACCACTGAATGGAAGGTCCCCACAAGAATGGGAAACCCAATTTGTGTGTGTGTGTGTGTGTGTGTGTGTGTGTGTGTGTGTGTGTGTGTGTGTGTGTGTGTGTGTGTGCATTCACGTTTGTGTTTGCATGAAGGGGTGTGTGTGGCACAAATAACTGGATAATGAACAGATTCACTGCAGCAGTTTATTATCTGCATAATTTTCTAACACAAAGCATCTACAGTTAAGTACTTAAAAATAAACACACATGGTGTCTCATTGGATGATGGCACTGACAAGATAAAGGAAAGAACAGTGAGAAACAATATGCTCAAATATTGCTGAGGCAGTCAATGGTCACGGTTAACCACAGGACTCAGTTGGCCTCACTGGCCAGCGATGGCTTGACATTAACAAAATATACATATATATTGAATTGTAACATGGTTGTCAGGAAACTGGATTGAAGATGCAAGACAAAGCCATGACTGGAACATAGTTTGCACATTACGTGAACGTTTAGAGCCTTTTTGGCAGCTGAATTGGTCAAATTAGCAGAAGGTAAAAAGTCCTTGGCTGTCACAAGTGAGGAAGACTGTTAGTGCTCAATGTCTTGTTTGATCACAAATTCTGCAAATAACCCTTTATTTCAGCATATAAACCCCCCACAATTAAAAAGCATGTTCATTACAACTCTTTGTTTTTTGTTTTTTCATAAGAAGACAACATGTCCACCCTTACTTTGAAGGACAAATATATGACAACACAACATCAATCATATTCTTAATGATGGGACGGGGTGGGTGGATGTCATGCTTGAGATAGTGAGCCACAGTCATCTCCCAGGCATCCACGAAATACACATTCATTCCCTGAAACATGGTCCTCAGTATCTTGTCACGTTGCAGTGAAGGCCAGTCACTGAAAAGTATTGAATAGGGCGTTGGAGATTGCTTCAGGTTTGCTGTCCGGATAATAACACGAGTATCTGGAGCTCTGGCTAGCAGTTGAACAACAGCCTTGCGGATGCTCATTATCCGACGGATGTAGTACTTGATGGGGAAAGTGGTAAAATGTGCCCAGACACCAATAACTACTACTGTGGTCTTCCCTCCAGTTACTCCATCGAGTTCATTGGCAACATAATGTAGCTCTGTAACTGCTGCAGGCGCAATGCAAAGAGGAAGGCCATGGCAGCGAAATGTCACAAAGATGTTTTTGACATAGTCTAGAGCCAGGTAAGGTCCGCACTGCTTCATGTTGTGCAATTTATATACTTTGAGATCTGAAAGAGTTAGAACAGAGCAGAAAAAACGTATGATTGACAATCAAATTGAAAATGTGACCATTTCTTTCAGGGAAATTACCTGATAGCTTTGAAGAGAGGAATTCTATCCACTGCCTGACTGTAGAGTCTCCATACATGTGAACCACCTTGTCTTTGAGGCACTGGCTGATGGCAGAGGCACTATTGAACTGTTTAACTGTGCTGCCACTCAGTGAACTCCACAGACCTTTGTAATAGTAACCAGCAGGTCCAGGTATGTCCTTGTTGCTCTTTGCTGAGAGTTGACCTATCAAAAGATGACACTGTGTTGATATATGGTTACATCTTTATAAAATTAAATATTTAGTTTAATTTGATAATCCAGTCATTTTCATGTTTTCATCAGCACATGCATCAATTTTTAGACATTAGATTGTAATCAGGGCATATTGCCACAAATAAAAATTGAATTTACCTTTCATTTTAGGAAACACAGTGACATGAGCAGGTCCTGAAGCTGGAATACCAACATTCATGGTGACACCACTGAAGCAAAGCAAACATATCAGAATGTTTATAGTACAACACAAAAAGCCTTTCTGTGATTTGAAAACTATTTAGGAAGTTATAGCTGTACCCTCGTTCAGACCAGTGCTGCAAAATTATCAATTGAAATTTGAGTTTTCAGAAGACTCTTGCCCAAAACGTGTTATGATTGGCCTTTCATCAAAGGTACTGTCATTTCAGTTCAAGAGTCATCGACATATTAACTACTCACTTTTTAAAGAGTATGTCCTCCTTGACCTTGGGTAGTTTTTGTTTCATGTGGAAGTGGCTGATCCTGGCATCACAGCTCAGATTCTGTGGCTTGTAGCAGAACCACAGCTCACCTGTATTGAGGTCAGTGTAGTTACACTGTGGCTGCTGGGTTGGAGGCAGGCATCCGCTGCATATGGTAGTCTGAGTCAGCGAGCCTGATTGAAAAGTGCTGTAGAAATCCACTCCATTAGGCTTTTCACCGACAAACCAATGCAGGAATGGGATTGCCTCACTGGGATTCACCAATGTTATCTGATTGAACACAGAACCAAAGCCATTCAGAGCCAATCACTAAGCATTTGCTCAATGAGTGAAGCAAAAAGCAGTGAATAATGATTGAATTATTACTTTATGTCCTAAACTGAAATCAATAATGGTTGTGATATAATCTAACCAATATGACCGCATCACCATATAAATGATTTCTAGTGATGTAATTTGTTTTGCAACACAATGCAGGTGTCACTGTCGAGCTCCTGCTGAATCCATCATCAGTTGTTGCTTCTGTTCATCAACCTCTGATCATGATCATTCTTGTTGTTGTTGCTTGTTAAAAACAATGAGGTTGACTGTTATGGATGAGACACTCTCCTAACATATAAACTGACATTGCACAAGACATTGAACCCTACATCGCCCCCAGTGGATGGATTGAGCGCCTTGCATGGCAGCCGCCTCCACTGGTGTGTGAATGTGAGTGTGAATGAGTGAATGTGATATTGCAGTGTAAAGTGCTTTGGGCTCTGTCAGTGCAGGGTAAAAAGCACTATATAAGTGTAGTCCATTACCATTTACCCTGGCCAATCTGTGGCCATCCATTTGCCAGCATCACATTTCAGCTCTGCTCAGCTTATTTGGAGCCACAGCCAAGTAGGTCCTAGAAAATCATCTGGGATCAGGTAAAAACACATAATGGAAATTAGAGCTGGGATTTCTGGCTCTTTGAAGGGAGCCGGCTCCTGAGGAGCCGTTCATTTGAAAGAGCCATTCAAAATACTGGCTCCCTGACGAACGTCACGTGACTCTATTAGAGATATTAGCCTAATTAGTGTGGAGTCAATCCGTTACTTTCTGACAGCTGACACCTTGCTGTCAGTTATGAGTTGTTATCTGGTGCTTTAATTTGTTTACGTTTACGCTGTCCTCAGAAAAGAGCTTCAAAATGCTGCTACGTGTCCTTTAACTGAGCATTTTATGGTGTGTGAGCATTTTATGTTGTGTGTGTGTTGTGTGTGTGTGTGTGTGTGTGTGTGTGTGTGTGTGTGTGTGTGTGTGTGTGTGTGTGTGTGTGTGTGTGTTCCTTTGCTAAAATCTCTGATAAAGCGGTCAATATGGTGTTTCAAATTAACTGGTTTCCTTGCTAACTGGTGACTGACTTTCTTTAGCACTTCCTACTGCTAACAGCAGATGTTGAAATCAAACTCATAAAAGGTCTGACATGGCTTTTTGTGTAGTTTTTAACATCTATCAGCAACAAGGGACGTGAGAGAAACCCAGTCGCCAGTTAATAAGGAAACCAGTTATTCCAAACACCGGCTCCACTCCGGTTTCGAGAGACTCCTCCTCCACTAGTTAGCTGCTGCGTTCTGGTGACTGGAGCGAGCTGCGGAAAACTGAAACTCGGTTGTTCACATGAAGGCAGCGGTGACAGCTGGACTCAGGAGACACGTGAAGGAAGCGAGAACAATTTGCACAAAGGAATGGGTCTCAGACAGCTGTGAACCTGCTCTTGTCGTTCACTTACAAGAGCTGTTCAAACAAACTGTTTGTTCATTGAACGTCACAGCACTAATGGAAATGCCTAAAAAGTAAAGTCAAGCCGAGTAAAGGCTTGTGGAAAAGGGGCTGGTGTGATAATACTGCAAATGTTATATGCGCTGTCATGAAGGTAAAGCTGACGTCAACATTTGTTCGACCAGACTGAACTTATTACCTCAACCTGTGACTTTCCTTCCCAGGGTAAGAGGAACACAGCAGAGTAGGTGCCATTGAGATGATCCACCACTTGACCTGCCACTCCTGCTTCAAGTGTCCGGTTGTGCAGCCGAGCCAATAAAAAATCTCCTCCATGACTCTTGGGACGACCCTTAAAGTCAAACATCTTGATCATGACCTCCAGCTGATCCCCCACAAGCCACGATCCACCTCCTGGCCTTGGGAGAATGACAAAATTGCTGTGGGCTGCATTGCTGGTGTCATCCAGTGAAACAGGAGGTGGCACAGATGGAGTATTTGGCCAAGCTATGGAATCTAAAAGAGTGTTTTCCTCATCAATCTCCTCGGGAGACAAAGGTCGGAGGGTGCAGAAGTTTCGATTCGAGCCTGGATCACTGGAACCTCTTATGTTCTTGAATGGAGGCATCGGTGTTCTCTGAAACTGGCAGAACCAAAGTAGGTATTTTCAGTTAATGGAGGCTTTTCCCTGAATGCTTGATTTAAACACATTATTTCCAGTGGTTCTTAGATCCAACAACATCACTTAAAGTCTGACATGTCAAACAGGGGTCTATTTCACCAAGCAGGTTTAAGAAAACTCTGTTCAATAACCGGGAATGAGGAGAAACTCTGAGATTTCAATTACACAAAGGGAGAGAACTCAAACCAGAGACAGAGGAGTAACTCCAGCCTGTTCCACCAGGAGAGGTAACTTAAACTGTCGCTCAGCTACCACAGTAACACACTCCGTGACTCTAACCTGGTTGGAAGTAGGTTTTTCTCACTCAACCCTGAAGTTTCTCTCTGGCTCCGCCCCCTTTCAGCCACACGCGCTGATCCATTTCCTCATTCTTTCAGTCAGCTGGCGAGTTTTAGTGTAGCTGTCAAAATGTCCTGTCCTTTTATCAGCGATCCTGTAGATGATGGAGCGGCATTACTGCGGCGTGAATTGAATTTTCCTCAGGAGATTATTTACAGACCGCGCATAGTTGCTTTGGCGTTTCCGGACAGTCACCTTTATGAGCGGTACCGCTTCACGTCTCAAGCCATACGCTGCATTTCACAATCTTTTCCGTCCATACATTGACAACATAACCAAACGTAGTCGCGCACTCACATCCCAGCAGATATTGTGTGTTGCGCTGCGGTTCTTCGCAAAAGGGAGTTTTTTTGTATAACACTGGAGATGCAGAGCACTGAGGAGTTTAAATCACCAGCATCATTACCACCACAGCAAATAAAAGGCATGGCACACTTTCATTTTGTCTTCTTTATTTCCTACAAATAAATAAATAAATAAATAAATAAATAAATAAATAAATAATAAAGGGTTTAGTTCATGTTCCAATAGTGAACATAATTCACCTGTGACCATGAACCCACCTGCAACTTGTGCTCCAGTATCTCAATTTCCAATTTCGTCTTCTTCATCTGGAGGTCCAGATGCTGCTGTTCTTTAAGGGATTTCTTTATCTTGTTAAGTGGATTTTGTAAATTTCTTTGACTGGTAACTGGGAATACATAGAGAACATTAAATTATACAGCTGCACATTAATTGAATGAAATGAGCCTCTGGTGTTTACTGAACATCCATCTCACAGTTTGATCTGTGATGTGGAAGTTGAGGGACCATCCTGCTGCTGACCAGCCATGATCTGTTAAAAAGGACGACAATTTGAATATTTCAGTGTCGGCTAAATGTCGAGCTCTGTGTTCCACAGGAGTATTAGAACAATCAGTAACATACTCTATGACTTTCTGGATCCTCTGTGAAGGCAGCAGACACGGTTTCAACCTCCTCATCCGGGATAAATAACATCTTTCAGTATATTTGCTGATATTTTTCCAAACTAACATTTGGCAAAAATATTCTGAGTATTTCCTGCTGACAGTTTCAGGTTGGTTGTAGCATGAAGGAGCTCCAGCAGGCAGATAGAACCTTCACAATCTGGGCCAAAAGAAGAAAGAACATGAAAGACAAAATAATATTTGTATCAATAACATTTTTTAAATATTATAATCAAATAATAGATAATAATATTAGATTAAATAGGATTAATTATTTAACATAACATGATATAGAGTGTGATATAAAACAATTGCACAGTCCATCAGCCACTTAGTATTTATGCTACTTACAATGTTAAACATGCTTAAAAGATGTACCTCAATGAGATTATGCCGAGGTCTTTTGAACAATGTTTTTATATTTCAACTTTCGCTGCTGCCATGTGCGCGTCTTCCCCGCGGGGTTACACCAAAATGAAATACCTTAATTGGTCACCATTCAAACAGCTTCTCTGTAATCATATTTAATATTCAATAATATTCTGATATAAAGGACGACATTTAAACTTACTCATGACACGGGCAGCAATTTTCTTCGCTGCTGTAGCGGTGTTGCATTTTTTTTCCAAAAAATGTGTTCCAGCTTCCATATGTCGCTCTCCGCTTCTCTGTTGCCGTGGTGACTCGTCGAAACGGGGCTCCATTGATGCTGGATTTTTATAGTTGTCGTGCACGTGCTAAACTCCAGGGGTCTATTTCACCAAGCAGGTTGAAAAAACTCTGAGGGAAATCCTGGAACCTCTGTGTTGATCTACTCAGAAAGGGAAAACGCTGGGTTTTTGGTTACACAACAGCTGATTTGAGTTGGACTACTCAAATTCAAGTAGTTTCACCTGGAGTTTAGCACGTGCACGACAACTATAAAAATCCAGCATTAATGGAGCACCGATTCAACGAGTCACCATGGCAACAGAGAAGCAGAGAGCGACATATGGTGACTGGAACACATTTTTTGAAAAAAATGCAACACCGCTACCGCAGCAAAGGAGAGGGAGATGCCGTGGCAGAAAATCACTGCCCGTGTCAATGCATAAGTTTAAATGTAGTCCTTTATATCAGAATATTATTGAATATTAATATTATTACAGGAAACTGTTTGAATGGTTACCAATTAAGGTATTTCATTTATTTGTAATCCCGCGGGGAAGAAGCGCAGCAGCTAAAGATGAAACATAAAAACATTGTTCAAAGACCTCGGCATCAACTCATCAAGTGGCTGATGGACTGTGCAGTCGTTTTATGTGACACATCTATATCATGTTATGTTAAATAATTAATCCTATTTAATCTAATATTATTATCTATTATTTGAGTATAATATTTGAAAAATGTTGATACAAATATATGTTTTGTCTTTCATGTCCTTTTCTTCTTTTGGCCCAGATTGTGAAGGTTCTGCCTGCTGGAGCCCCTTCATGCTACAACCAACCTGAAACTGTCAGCAGGAAATACTCAGAATATTTTGCCAAATGTTAGTTTGGAAAAATATACGCAAATATACTGAAATATGTTATTATCCAGGATGAGGAGGATGAAACCGTGTCTGCTGCCTTCACAGAGGATCCAGAAAGTCATAGAGGTATGTTACTGATTGTTCTCTTCCCATTAAATTCTGAATACTCCTGTGGAACATAGAGCTCGACATTTAGCCGACACTGAAATATTCAACATTGTCATCCTTTTTAACAGATCATGGCTGGTCAGCAGCAGGATGGTCCCTCAACTTCCACATCACAGATCAACACTGTGAGATGATGTTCAGTAAACACCAGAGGTTCATTTCATTCAATTCATGTGCAGCTGTATAATTTAATGCCCTCTATGTATTCCCAGTTACCTTTCAATGAAATTTACAAAATCCACTTACTGAACAAGATAGAGAAATCCCTTAAAGAACAGCAGCATCTGGACCTCCAGATGAAGAAGACGAAATTGGAAATTGAGATACTGGAGCACAAGTTGCAGGTGGGTTCATGGTCACAGGGTGAATTATGTTCACTATTGGAACATGAACTAAACCCTTATTATTTATTTATTTATTTATTTATTTATTTATTTATTTATTATTTATTTGTAGGAAATAAAGAAGACAAAATGAAAGTGTGCCATGCCTTTTATTTGCTGTGGTGGAATGATGCTGGTGATTTAAACTCCAAAGTGCTCTGCATCTCCAGTGTTATACAAAAAAACTCCCTTTTGCGAAGAACCGCAGCGCAACCACAATACCTGCTGGGATGTGAGTGCGCGACTATGTTTGGTTATGTTGCAAAATATGGACGGAAAAGATTGTGAAATGCAGCGTATGGATTGAGACGTGAAGCGGTACCGTTCAATAAAGGTAACCCTCCGGAAACGCCAAAACATCTATGCGCGGTCTGTGAATAATCTCCCGACGAATATTCAATTCACGCTGCAGTAATGCTGCTCCTTCATCTACAGGATCGCTGAATAAAAGGACAGGACATTTTGACAGCTACACAAAAACTCGCCAGCTGACTGAAAGAATGAGGAAATGGATCAGCGCGTGTGGCTGAAAGGGGGCGGAGCCAGAGAGAAACTTCAGGGTTGACTCAGAAAAAATGCTCCCGACCAGGTTAGAGTCACGGAGTGTGTTACTGCGGTAACTGACCGACTGTTTAAGTTACCTCTCCTAGTGGAACAGGCTGGAGTTACTCCCTCTGTCTCTGGTTTGAGTTCTCTCCCTTTGTGTAATTGAAATCTCAGAGTTTCCCTCATTTCCGGGTTGTTCAACACAGAATTTTCTTAAAACCTGCTTGGTGAAATAGACCTCAGGATCCTAAATGCTTTCTAAGTTCTCACCTCCAGAAAGTCGATGTAATAAATATGTAGACAAACAGACTCAAGGTCAGAAAGATGATGCCAGACTTCAGCAGTCCTTTCCAGTTCTGTCCATGATTATTGTATTTTCCAAGTTTATCTGACGAAAAGAAAAGAACAAATTAAGGAAGACAAAACGCAGGTGTAAATCATGAAACTGTAAAATAAAAAAATGTTAATATATTTCAGAAAAGCTATTCAACAGATTCCAAATTAACTCCATCAGTCATCCAGTGCGACTAATGGTTTAGTACAGTTAAGCTAAGTCACTCACCTGCACCTTAGTGGTTTCATGTTCTTTTAAACTCGGATGGACAAAAATCCAAAAACAAAAATTGTTTTAGTCACGAGTCTGATAATGCTCCAGATTACTTGCTTCAGCTACTCAATATGTAACATGATTTCTGTATCACTCTCTTTGGTTCACTTATGTATTTACCTCCTGACTGTCTGCACCCTCCAAGAAATTCACATTAAATCATTCAAAATGGAGGTGTTCTTTAAAATGTCAAACTGCATTTAATGGGTCCTTTAAAACTATTCCCAAAAAGAAAGAAACAAAAAACAAACAACCAAACAAGAACACTTGAATCTGAAAAAATGACCAAGGAATTTTGTTTCGGTTACTGTTCAGTTTGAGGAAGTTCGAGGTGAACCATGATTTTATTTCTGAGAGACAGTGGGTTTCTCAGAGGCGATGAGAGAATGAAGCTGGACTTAGTGGACGTTAGAGCTGGGTGTCATCAGCAAAGCAGTGAAAGTGGATCCTAAATTTACAGAAAATGTTACCAAGTGGAAAATGATCGATGATGAAGAGGAATGGCCCCAGGACAGAGCCCTGGGGTCTATTTCACCAAGCAGGTTGAAAAAACTCTGAGATTAATCCTGAACTCTGTGTTGATCTACTCAGAAAGGGAAAACGCTGGGTTTTTGGTTACACAACAGCTGATTTGAGTTGTATTACTCAACTTCAAGTAGTTTCACCTGGAGTTTAGCACATGCACGACAACTATAAAAGCCAGCACTAATGGAGCACCGATTCGACGAATCACCATGGCGACAGAGAACATATAGAAGCTGGAACACATTTTTCGAAAAAAATGCAACACGCTGCAGCAGTGAAAGAGAGGGAGATGCCGTGGCAGAAATTGCTGCCCATGTCAATGAGTAAGTTTAAATCAGAATATTTTTAATGTAAATATTATTACAGGGAAACTGTTTGAATGGTCACCAGTTAAGGTATTTCATTTTGGTGTAACCCGCGGGGAAGACGCGCACATGGCAGCAGCTAAAGATGAAATATAAAAACATTGTTCAAAAGACCTCGGCATAATCTCAGTGAGGTACATCTTTTAAGCATGTTAACATTGTAAAGTAGCATAAATACTACGTGGCTGATGGACTGTGCAGTTGTTTTATATCATACATCTAATCATGTTATATTAAATAATTAATCCTATTTAATCTATATTATTCTCTATTATTTGAGTATAATATTTAAAAAATGGTATGATACAAATATTTATTTTGTCTTTCATGTTCTTTTCTTCTTTGGCACATAGATTGTGAAGGTCTATCTGCCTGCTGGAGCTCCTTCATGCTACAACCAACCTGAAACTGTCAGCAGGAAGTACTCAGAATATTTTTGCCAATGTTAGTTTGGAAAAAATATACGCAAATATACTGAAAGATGTTATTTGATTTGATTGATTGTATTTCATTCATTCATTTAAAATTAAAACAAAAGTGAATGCAACATACTTGCATCTGCTACTTCAGCACAGATATGAATGAAAGGTACAGAAAGAAGCAACAGCTTATAATATCTGCCCCTTGTCAATTCAGAAATCCTTTAAACTTCCGATGTGCGCGCTATATACAATACATAACAAAGAAACAATACATAACAAAAAAACAAGTTGTCATCATACAACACAAATTTCAGAGATGTCCTACATGGCGTCTTTGTATCTATCCATCAGAATTAGTTTCACACTCTTTTTAAAACAATGGATAGATTTTGAGGTTTTGATTTCACACTCAAGGCTGTTCCATAGATTCACACCGTGGACTGAGATACACCTTTCCTTTGGTTTAGTTCTAAACTTAGGTTTACAAAAAATCTGATCCTCTTAAATTATACTTACTTTCTTTCTTTTTGAATCTATTTTGCAGGTTTTCTGGTAATGTCTTCTGGTGAGCTTTATACATACATTTGAGAACGTTAAGTTCAACCAATTCATTAAATTTTAATGTTCCTAATTGTAAAAAAATTGGATTTGTGTGAGCTCTGTATCCACTGCCATTTACAACACGAAGAGCACGTTTCTGTAAAATGCAAATTGGATCAAGGTAGGTTTTACATGCATTTCCCCACACTTCTATACAGTAAGTCAAATGTGGAATAATTAAGGAATTATACAACAGTAATAAAGCATTCTATTGAGAGACTATTTAACCTTGTGTAACACAGCAATAGTTTGGGATAATTTTGTTTCAACTGTTCTGTGTGTGATTTCCATGTTAAATGTTCATCAATTAAAACACCCAAGAACTTTACTTCATGCACTCGTTCGATCTCTAACCCTTGAATGGAAAGTCTTGCACCAATATCTTTTTCTTTACAAGTAAAGACCATAAATTTTGTCTTGTTAATGTTTATAGATAGTTTGTTAGCATTAAACCAGTGTAATACTTTCTCAAACTTCATTTTCCACTGTTTGTAACACCTCATTTATGTTTTTTTCCCCATGTAAAACAATGTGGTATCATCTGCAAATAAAATACATTTTAGTACATTTGAAGCAGACACAATATCATTCACATAGAGGAGAAAGAGGAATTGGTCCAAGGACTGAGCCCTGTGGTACCCCACAAGTTATATTGCAAAAGTTGGATTTTGTGTCATTAACTTCCACAAACTGACTTCGATCTTTTAGGTAACTTGCGACCCATTGATGTGCTACCCCTCTGATACCATATTTGTATAATTTTTGCAGAAGTATCTCATGGTCTAATGTATCAAATGCTTTCTGAAGATCGACAAAGATGCTTACTAAAAATTGCTTATTGTCCATAGCATTATTTATCCAGGATGAGGAGGATGAAACCGTGTCTGCTGCCTTCACAGAGGATCCAGAAAGTCATAGAGGTATGTTACTGATTGTTCTCTTTCTATTAAATTCTGAATACTCCTGTGGAACATAGAGCTTGACATTTAGCGACACTGAATATTAAATTGTCGTCCTTTTTAACAGATCATGGCTGGTCAGCAGCAGGATGGTCCCTCAACTTCCACATCACAGATCAAACTGTGAGATGGATGTTCAGTAAACACCAGAGGCTCATTTCATTCAATTCATGTGCAGCTGTATAATTTATGTCCTCTATGTATTCCCAGTTACCAGTCAAAGAAATTTACAAATCCACTTAACAAGATAAAGAAATCCCTTAAAGAACAGCAGCATCTGGACCTCCAGATGAAGAAGACGAAATTGGAAATTGAGATACTGGAGCACAGTTGCACGGTGGGTTCATGGTCACAGGTGAATTATGTTCACTATTGGAACATGAACTAAACCCTTTATTATTATTATTATTATTATTATTATTATTATATTATTATTATTAGTATTAGTATGATTATCATTATTATTATTATTCTATTATTATTATTATATTATTATTGTTATTATTATTATTATTATTATTATTGTAGGAAATAAAGAAGACAAAATGAATTGTGGTCATGTCTTTTATTTGCTGTGGTGGTAATGATGGTGGTGATTTAAACTCCAAAGTGCTCTGCATCTCCAGTGTTATATAAAAAATCCCATTTGCAAAGAACCGCAGCGCAACACACAATACCTGCTGGGATGTGAAGTGCGCGACTATGTTTGGTTATGTTGCAAACTATGGACGGAAAAGATTGTGAATGTAGCGGATTGAGACGTGAAGCGGTACCGTTCATAAAGGTAACTGTCCGGAAACGCTAAAGCAACTATGCGCTGTCTGTGAATAATCTCCCAACAAGTATTCAAATCACGCCACAGTAA